>NW_027116801.1:11480000-11567242 GCF_024137725.1 Prorops nasuta | reverse complement strand
GATACATGGATCGCTCTCTCAAAAATTTGTCCAATTGCACACGGGAAAAAATGGTTGACGTATATATATATACGATCTCTCAATTGTCATCCCTGCGGGCCGTGGGTCGCGATCGCGCGGCGTTGACAAATGATAAGCATCGCTATACGGTAATTAAGCCGATGTATCGCCCGATCGCGGCTCGAATTAATGCAGGCCAATAATTTATCGGCGAATCCTCAACGTCCATCCGGCATTCCGGAAAATCCCGGATTTCAACTGTTTCGTCCATGTAACGACCAAAAATCTCTCCCGATCACCATTTCACTTAAGCCAAATAAAACTACCATTATCATCATGGAATTTATACTTTTATATGACACATGCAATTTGTTGAAAATTTCAAATATCTTTAATTTCGGTGAATGTAAGTTCATCGGGTGATTCCGGCTACATATACTATTTACAATTAGATGTTTGCTTCTTGCCAAATGATTCCTTTTCCCTCGATTAATTAATACATTTGATCGATTAGTATCGTACATTCTAACTGTGCCTTTCAAAGAAAATAACACCGGATATTGAAAATCAGACGAACATCCTTCATTCTTTTTTTCGAAACCTTATCCGTCCATAGAGTATTGGTTAGATAAGTTTAATATCGGAGCTAGTTAATTAGTTTGTTTGATGGTCTAGAGAGGGGGGGGGGGGGGGGGAGTAGTGTTGCGAGAGAGAGATCGCACCAACCAATCGTCCAATTTCCTATTTAACAGCGCACACACACACGCGCGTTACCAGTGTGCGTCCTTCCAGCACTGGTCCAGCGTCCACGGCTTACATTCCCGATCGTAAATCAGGGAGAGCGAACTTAACCTCTTTGCGAAAAGGTGACGATTGAATAAATCCCGTAGCATATCAAGGGCCTGACATTGCTACCATTTGCACACTCGTAATAAATCTTGCATGGCGTTGGCGCGGCGCGCCGCATTTGTAGCGCGATAAAGCGCCACAGCCAACGAGAGTATCGCTTTATAAACGAGGTTAGAGGTAGGTCCTTCAGCCTTTTACTCGCGCTACGCCGCGCCGGGACCGCGAGGGAACGATAACTCGCTTTAATTTGACAGTTAATTAGCGCCAATAGCCAATCGATTCTTTCTTATTCTCCCATCTTTCCCTTCAACTCCCCCCCCCCCCCTCCCTCCCCTTCTCTAAAGGCATCAACGGTAAATTTATATTCAAGCAGTTCGAATACAACACTGCAATCTCCTTTTCTAATAATCATGCTATGCAACGTTATAAAAACGTATCGTTTATAAAATTTCGCTACGAACCAACATTGTTATTCGCTATATGCACACCTACACGTTGGCAGTCAGGTAGGAATGTGTAGCTATATATACACAAACAAAAAAAGTCCGGAAAAAGTGACAAAATTTATCGATAGTCAGCGCTGATATTGTGCACATGCATCACTACACATTCTTACCTGACTGCCAATGTGTAGGTGTGCGCGTAGCGAATAAGAACGTTGACTTGGAGAACCGTGTGCCGTCGAGTTTCGTCCGAAAATAGGCAAATTTTTAAGAAGTTTCTGCAATGGACGTACCGAGGATCTCCACTGAATATTGCAATTTCCAGCCACAAAAGTGAATAAATAAATTGACGCGGTTTTCTCCAAGGCGTGCGATTATCTTTATTCTCTCTATTTATCCAGCGAGTCGATCTACCGTCCTCCTCTCTCCTCCATCTCTCGTATATATGGTTATCTTTGTCTCTCGGCCGCTCGCTTCAAGTCGCAAATGTTGTATTTATCAGAAAAGCACCACCCTCTCCTCTCTTTGCTCAGCGACGAAGCAACGACGCGAGAGAGTTGCTTGAAAAAACATCGCGTCGACATTTATCGTTGTAATAACACGAGGTTAAAAATAATGTAAAAAAAGGAAGAGTCTGGCTAGTCGGGTCAAGAATGAGAATAAATGAGCAAGGATGGCTTAATTATCGGATGGCTAATCTTGGAGAGGGATTGTAAGAGAGATTAAGGTGGGGGGGGGGGGGGGGGCGATATAGAAACTAGGATGGAGTAGGTCAATTTGATTGGGCTTTTAATGATAGGAGGGGTGGGGGACATTTTCTCTCTCTCGCTTCTCTTTAATAAAGCTCATCGCTCGACGGATCGAAAGTCGCGGCAAGGTTAACCAATTTTGTTCGCCGTCAGTCACCATCGACTTCCTTCCGCTTTAGCGTGTCTCAGCAAAGATCATCAGCGTCGTTGAAAAATTTGTCCGATCGCTCGTCAATGTTATTCGAGTTATAGGGCTCCGGGAAATTCCGTGAATAATTAGTTGATTTTTGTTAGAAACGCAAAGGTCATTGGGAGAGGTTGAAAGATGTAATTTGGTAAACAAAAGAAGAAAGAAGAAAAATTCGTTCAAAATAATTTTTATCGATTCTTATATAAAATGCAATAAAACAAAACTGCTTTCGCGATGGAAACCAGCGAGGTGGAACAAAAAACTGAAAGGTTGTTACGAAATAGAAGGAGAGAGAGAGAGAGAGAGAAAGGATGACCATTGAATAATTTCACGTCGAGGAACGTTCTACATATTCAAACACGACACTCAGTCACGAACGTTTGAAATAAACGACGAGACGCAGGTTTACAGGCTGAGAGTTGTGCAACTTGTAAAAAAAAACGCCTTTTTTCACCTCCAATACGCGTCTAACACTGCCCAGCCTTATCCGCAGTGTTTATATACAAAGGGATTCGAAATAATGAGAAGAATTATAAGAGTGCTTTATAACAGTGTTTTATGGATGAATTTAAAATTTCTATCGATGCATAAGACTTTTGTTATTTTGTAATTCGGAGAAATGGTGCGCGGAGTCAGGAGAATCGGGAGCTGCCTCCTCGTGTTTTTCTTACACTTTTTTTTTTCTAGTAGTCAACTGTCATGTGCGTGCGTACGTAGACGCGCGAATTTCGAACCAGCTTGGATCGATCTTAATTTCCACGTCGACTGCAATTCGACCAGTCATTCGGCCTGCTAAACATCTAGAAACACCAATGTCGACGCTTTAATTTATTCCAGTCTCCGCACACGGAATAAATTAGAATTAAATAAACCGGAAACGCGCGCGATGCTGAATCGATTAAAAAAAAACTCGGAGCGAGCGCACAATAACTATTGCGCAAAAAAATAGGCTGATTTAACGGCACGAGCTCGATTATCGAAAATAACCATGCATCTTCCGCATCCGCGACAAACATTATAAGATTAATCGTTTTGCAGCGTTAGCGAGATACTCCAAAAAACCACTGTTTGTCGAGACTCTCAAGGTCGCGCGTTCTGGATGGAAGTGGAGATGTCAAGAGAAACGCATACACGCACACACGCGCGCACACACGCGCGCACACACAGACGCACAGCAGTGTTGTTACAAAAAGGAAAGAAAAAGAAAAGAAAATCTCACCCGTGAAGCTGGCAGCAGTAGTTTCCAGAAGAGAAAAACTGGAGCCGAGGAAAAACCCGGTAAGATAACTCGTAAAACTGGAGTTACGCAACAAGCAACTAGTGGCACACGCGACAAAGATTGAAAACAAAACGTCAGTTGTCGTGGTCGGCCTGAAATTGTCAGACTCCGAGAATGAAATGGAAGAAAAAGGTTCGAGAATGAAACGGTTGTTCGTTGAACCAGGATCTTTCGTCTACGGGATGCAAATGGGAATCGATGGATGATTCGAGAGGTCTCTTATTGTCCTATAAGTACGAGCGAAGAAAGTGACAGATACGAAAAAAATCGGCAAAACCCACTTTGCAGCCACACTCTTTCGCCACACAATCGACACTGACGACTGGCGTGAGTGGCGAGAGTGGCGAGAGTCGCGAGAGACGGCCGAGACGACCGAGACGGCCACACGGACCACCTGCCCTGCCGACCGCGTCCGAACGACCGCTCGGCCCTTTCCGTGCGACTTCGCTAGATTCTCGGATCCAACAAACATGGCCGATCGTAGCCACTAGTGCCATCTATAGATCCATCCACTTATCATGATCCATCCTCTGCAAAATTATCGTGACTCCTCACATTGTGATAAAAAAATCCACGGCCCCCTCCCCGCCCCCAGTACATCCAAATTATCCATAAAAGCCATGTAAACTTTTACAGGCTCTTTTCAAAATGAATCAATCTAAACCTCAGCTCATTGTGTGTTCGTTGTTAAATCCATTCGTTACAATATAACCATTCTAAATAAAAGACCCGTTAATGTTAAAGTTTGTCTTACTTTCCATAAAACTGAGTAAAATTATATTTATGAATATCTTTGGAACTCGGGACGAAATTATAGTAACGTATTCGATAGTTTTGAGGTTAGATATTTGTAGATATCTTTGTAGGATAAAAATTATAGTTGTGAAAAATACTAGAGTATGCGTAGATTGTAAAGTAACGGTACAGAACTGGCAGTACCATTTCTAAAGGCATAGCAGAAGCCTCTTAGCCTTCCTTACCCAAGCAATATCCGCGACGTTTCCATCCTAGTTGTATAATATTTCCTTAGCAACTTCCAATAATTTTCAATCCATGCAATAGACCTCTACTGTCGTATCTTCATAAATAAACGTCCATCTATTATTTCTTGTGATATCTATCTAAGACATTTTCAAATGATTTATTAGAATTCGTATTATAATTTGGTCATTTTTCTGAGCGTTGAAATCACCGAATGAATTCGTAACACGATTATAATTTGCATATACGGCACTGCGCGCTATACAAAATATACTAGCATTGAAATCCTTTACTGGTGCAAATTAAATAAAAGTCTGTTGTTTCCATCGCAGGAAATTGAATTGTAAAAAATTTGAAATTTAATGGACCATTTATTAAAGACACACACACACACACACACTACTAATAATGTACTGTTTTGTAACGTTAGAAATGCAACTACTGACCTACTTTATCGAAATCATTGCATCCATTTAAAGCCTGACGCATGAGAAGCTGCATCGTCAAAGCGTGAATGTTAAATGGCTTATATTTTCCATTGTATTCCATTCATAGATTTATAAATCGTAATATAGAATCATTTGTGCCGGTATTTTATCCATAAAGGTATCACTTTAACATATCGTTATTAAACCTTAACAATACAGAAATAGATTAAATTGCCACGCGTGATTATAAAAATGTAACAAGTATTCTCTAATAATATAACCGTTAATACGACAAGTTTGCAAGTTATTATAATAATTGTCTCCATCAAAAATAACCTCATTTATTTCAAAACAAAGATCTCGAGTATCGTATTTTAAAATAAAACTAAAAAATTAGCGTAGATGAAGATGAAATTTTATTTATAAAAGATTTGAATACATATATATGTTTGGTGAGGATACATGTATGCAGACAACGAGGAGAGAGAAAATCGATATTCGTTGGAAACTTGGAAATACTGGAAAGGATTTACAGAATTGGGCGGTAGGTCGCCATCTTGCGGTGAAACGGGGTACTCTGAAGCGTTATCATAGCTCCACCGCCGCCTCCACCCTTCTCACTCCCTCTCTCTCTCTCTCCCGGTCACGATATACTCCGTACATACTCACTACTATACTCATCGGCGATGGATCGAGCTGCGAGCTTAAAGCACATCGAAGATGGCGACGAGAGGGTAGGGCCTGCCAGACGCTCCCGAGGAAGCTGCTCTTTCATCCTCGACGATCTCATCCGTAATTTTCTTCCTACCTGGTAAGTCGGTCTCTAATTCCTCTCCCTGTCGAAAAACACCCTTTCTCCCCGTCTTTGCGCTCATCTAACCACAGATTTTGGCGGGAAATTTGCGTGTCCGGCGAAACGAACTCACCAAACTCGACAGTCATGTGTTCAGAGGCCGGGAAGTTCAATGCGCACAAACGGGTGACACACGACCCACACCACCAGAAACCAGAGCACACCGTTTTTGTACTTGACTCGTGCGCACGTGGGTGTGTGTGTGTGCGTAGATGTGTGCGAACGAGCAACAGTGAGAATACACCGAATACGAGCGCTTCGTTCCAACGCATACATACATACATCAATTCAGCTCCCGTTCGTGCGTCGTCTAAACGAACGTAAATTCGATGTGAAAGCCAATATTGTACGGGCTGGAGCGTGCGAGCGGTTTCCAATAATTTGGAATATCACTTTCCGTTTGAAACCTTCACCGCGTTTTTAAATTCAAGTCCAATCTTTTTCTAAGATATTTCAAATAATAAGCATTGTCTAAATTTTGCCTCGTTCCACTCGATTAAGCACAAAAATTTCCTTTTTACCTACTTTAAAATTACATACTGTCAGTTTTATTTGCAACTGCTTATGGTGTTATGTTTTTACCATTTAATTATATGTACGCAAAGTATAAGGAGCACTTTGCTCTTTTTCTCATTGCTCTTTCATAATAACAATCACTTTTTATTTGTGTCCCTACTGCGACAAAAATTAATCGACGGAAAGGAATATCGGGTCACGTGACGGAGACTCCTAATCACGCGATGCATATGCTTATAACGATCAATGCCTCTAAAATTATAGATTTTTATTCCTTCCCTTATCCATTCCAACAACAATGGAGCTCTCGAACCATCCATAACCAACTCTTGGCGCGTACGTCCCACTAATAATTCCCGTAAAAGCTTATACTTGCAAACAATCGTAAAGCGTAGATAGATAATGACAATAATTAACGTCTAACTGATCATTTATCACCTCAGGTCGATCTCTCGTTAAAATCACGGTACGTACCCACGGGAAGTGTGCGTACAGTACAAGTGGTGTAATCTGTGGTCGAATCTTTCTTGGGTAACAAATTAACCGCATTCGAACTGTCGTTTCTTCCAGATGGTGGTGGCGGGCCCTTCGCTTATTGCTAATCAAGAGAACCGTCTGCTAGAGGCTAAGCAAGCGCTATTAACAAAAACATCTGTCCAAAGGGATCGCTATAATTAATTCCTTTCTATTTCTACCTCTCCCCCCTCCATCCCTCCCTCTCTCTCTCTCTCTCTCTCTCTCTCTCTCTCTATCATGGTGCAGGAGGTATCAACATATACGTAATATAAGAACAATTAATAATCGATAAACGCGATCCCTTCATAATTCCCACGAATCGAGTGGTGTACGGTGACATGAATGGAGAACCGAAGAAAATTAAGCTGAAAGAGAAGTAAGGAAATCTTCGAGTCTAGTCAGGACGAACCAAAGTAAATCGCCTGGAGGCAAAGGTGAGATAAATGGATGAAACGGAGATAGGAGAGAGAAAGGGGGTGGGAGAGCGAAGCGTAAATAAAGAGGCCAGATAAGTGAGTTGAATCAGCGATTCCGGCGAGATTCGATTGCACCGATCATCCTTGAACCACCGTGATATCGTGCCAAAGCGAATCAAGAGCATTATAAAATGTCTGCATACCAAAGATAAGGATTAATTAAACAAGAGATTCTCGATACACGCTGATGTAACCAAGATAAAATGATAACGCTAGATTTCACCAAACCACCGCCCAATGTTAGATGGACGATCACGATCCACTTTTAAATCCCCCTGGATACGGATTGCTCATCGATTAGTCAGCATAGTTTTAAGGACCAAAGACTGTACACAGCTTCTGGAACGTTGGAGAGAAAATTGAAAGAAAGGAGAAAATATCTTTTGGCGCGCACTTTATCTTATCAAGCTGAGACAGAAGAGCTTAAAATTGAAAGGTGAAAAAGGCTTGTATCGGATCCGAATCGTTAGGCTGTAAGCCGTTCGAATCACCAACTGCGAGCAGTAACATCGATGCGCTTACATTTCTCGCCAGAGCTGCGGTCCGAGCGTACGTCGTGTCTCAGCTGCACCTTTCTTCGAACGACGAGGTCCACGGCTAGACTCTGAAGGAAACAATGCGCCAAGCCTGTGCTGGAGAAGTTGTAAAGCTGCAACGAGTACTGAAGGATCTCTTCTCGATAGGAGGTATAACGAAACGAAATTAGGGGTTTAATTGAATAAGGGTGATATCAGGGAAATAAGGAAGAAGCGAGCAAGGATCGATCGAAGATTGAGTGTAAGTGGATGTTGAGGAGGGCTGACGTTTTAGGCGAGAGGAGCAAAGTGGAGGGGAGTTGTACGTTGCATGGGGTTTGAAGAGAAGGGTGAGGAGACAGCAGGGGGTGGGTTGTAGGGTCGTTGGTGTGGAGTGGAAGGAGGGAGAGGGAGAGGGAGAGAGAGAGAGAGAGAGAGAACAGAAGCGATATCGACCAAGGATTGCGCTTGCGTGGAAAAAGGCGCGCAATCGCGTTCGAAGCAACTAAAACCGAACGCTGGCCTCTTGTACGGCCAGTCCGATCGTCGCGCCAACCTAGAGCGAGAATTCCTTGTCGTGTCGTTTCGTTTCCGGTTCGATCCTTCTCACCCTCGACGCGGTGATTCCAACGCCAGCACCAAACGCCTGTAACAACTTCCGGACACCCCTGTGAACGTTTCTTCGACGCTCTTTGCCCCATCGACGAATCAGCTCGAGTTATACCGGATGTACCAGCATAGCCTCGAGAGCTTCCGCGGAAAGGAGTGGGCCGACCTGATCCACCACCTACGCTTTCCCAACCTCGAAGCCTCACCCGTCCATTGGTACTACAATTGGAGCCACTGTACACTCGTGATAAGTGCAAAGTGGAATTGATTGGGTTGTGTCCACGCGTGACAAGGTCTTCGATAAAGTTCAAGGGGAACGTATCCAGATGGAAATGTTGTTCCTGGGTCGATGAGGTTGAGGTTGATGATATCCGGGGCCTCCGAGCCTTGAGTAGCTTGCGTTATAGGCAAGTGGGTGAGAAATTCGGGCCAGTGTAGGAAAAGTGGACGACATGTTTTGATACCCGGAGACGAGCGTCGAAGTCTCTCGAGGCTGCGAGGCTCAAAGAATAACCACCAATAGAGAATCACTCGGAGAATAGGACAGGAAGTTTTAATGTAGTAGGCGATAGCAAGGATCGCAATATGCAACAGACCGTGCCGAATAATCAAGTGTCGGGAACGGATCAGCAGGAGGAGGTTCAGCTGACGGAGCTGCTTCCGGTTCAGCCGTCCCGAATCAGAGAGAGCAATATTTTCCAAGATGTCGACGTGACGGATGCTCTCAAAGCTCTGAGAAGCTTCTCGGACGATCGCGCCGATGACGACAAGTTCGTTCTTACCTTTAACTTTGATGACAAAGTCGAAGAGACTCCGAAACAAATCGACAAAGACAAGCAGGAGGCGTCGAGTGGCCCGAAGAAGCGCCAGAAATTAAGAAAAACCAAGGACCACTCGAAAGCCCCCAGAAAGACCAGGCGTAATGGAAAGATTAAGAAGAATAAATCTTGCTTGTCGAACAAGAAAAGAGCAGAGATAATCCATCACAGGACAGTGACGAGAATAGGTTACGCGATAAAGCGCAATTTAACCACCGAGTATATAAACATGGGAAAAACCTTGAATCTGGAATTGGACAAGAACGATTGTTTCAAGGACGAGGTGTACGTCTTTCGTAGAGAACCCTTCGACCCAGCCGCGGTGCAGACCGAGACGGAAAAAACTGGCAGGATAAACAACAGCTCCCTGTTGAAGGAGATGCAAAACGGGGATGAGAATCCAAAGGACAAAAGCGATAATGACGAGGAATCGGATTCTTCGTCGAGGGACGATAGTTCGGAGAAAGGGACGGACCTACGGACGAAGATCGATACGATAATCCAAAGCTCGATACTGCTGCAGCAGGAAAACAATAACGTGGTTAGCGATAAAGGGAGGAGGAGGGAGGGGAGAGAGGAGGGGGAGGAGGATGAGGAGGAGGATGAAGAGGAAGACGCTCCTGGTTTGGCCCGTTTGACGGATGACTCGCGAGGAATGGACGAAAGTGGCAATTCCAAGGAAAATCAAAAGGAACAAGGGCCTAAGGATGCGTGCGAGAAAAAGTATTGTTGCATAGTGTGCGACGCGAGGTTCAAAGGTTCCGGTGGTTTGCGCAATCATTATAAAGTGATACACGGTGCGGGCCCCGTGTTCAAGTGCGACGATTGCGGCAAGGAGTTTCCACTGAAGGAACGCCTCAAGCTACACGTGCGTACCCACACTGGCTTCAAGCCCTACAAGTGCTCGGAATGCGACAAAAGCTTCGCGAGGGGTGGCCAACTGGCGCAACACCGTCGAACGCATAGTCAAATAAAACCCTACCGTTGTGCCTTATGCTCCGGGACGTTCACGTGCGCGGCCAACCTCGCTCTGCACGTGAAAAGGCACAATGGCCAAAAAGACCACAAATGCGAGATTTGTGGACGTGGATTCGTGCGTCGCGACGCTCTCAAGAAACATTTGGAGTGTCTGCACAGGGACGTAAAGTCCTTCCTTTGTGTAATCTGTAACAAAACCTTCAAAGGCCACTTGCCCCAACACATGAGGACCCATGCCAAAGATAGACCACATGGCTGCGCCACCTGTGGTCAGAGATTCGCCCAAAAGTCCCAGCTCACTGTCCATCAACGAACGCATTCTGGACTCAGACCCTTCAGGTGCCTCGTTTGTTGGCAAGCTTTCGCCCACTCCACCGCCCTGAAGCTTCACACGAGAAGACACACTGGCGAAAGACCATTCAAGTGTGCCGAGTGCAATGCTGGATTCACCCAACTGCCCCACTGGAAGAAACACATGAAGTGCATCCACGGCAGGAATGATCCTTATTGTTGCAAGAAATGCAACAACTTTTTCAGGATTAAAAGTGACTTGGAGAGTCACGAGAAGTCTTGTATCGTTGATGCCGAGCCTGATATCGATGATCCCAAAGCTGTAAATGAAATTGGCGACAAAGATAATTCTATAAACAAGTTTCGTGTCATGTCTGTGGAAAAAATGAGACTCCTGTTGGCAGTTCTTCTTAAAAGAATCAGCAAGCAGGAACGCCTGGACGAATTGGGATTCGGCAAGAGACTTATTGACGAGGTTCTTATCGACTCTCTGACCTCGGCTGGGAAGGACCCCGTCGTGAACGACGATTTAAACGAGCTCGAAGCATTAACGAAGAACCTTGAGATCTTCCTAGAGTGGACCGTACCCAAGGAACACTGGGAGAAATTCAAGAAGATGAAAAAATCAGCCGAAGATATTCTGGAAACCCTGACTGCCACGTAGATATCTCCTTAATCAATTTATTACCTATCATTAACAATTTACAGCGAAATTCTTCTGATTAACGTGCCTAAGGTCGATATATTAAGCAACGTACAGAGACTGGAACAAATCCAACTTTTTCCTCTAGTTAAATTTTCATTTTAGTAAAATTACGTTCCTTATAATTGTCCCATGAGAAGCAACTAACAGATTTCAAACAAGATACCTTTATCGACTGAATTTTTATTGATATTTCAAAGGTAATAGGTTGAACAACTTTTTTTAATCCATAGCTTTCATCTTATGTTTGTAATCAAAATTGACAAGTTTAAACAATCATAGATAGAATGTAAGACTAGTAGTAATCGTTTGTAGTAGAATTTTCATAATTTTCTCAGCCGATTGTGAGAATTCATGTGTGATATAAAACTATGATTCTACGGTGCCATATGTCATTGTAACTTGCCATATTCATTACCAGTGCAATCGAATGCAGAAATTCTTTAAATCCAATTTTATCAACTTTCTTTTGGAGAGCAACATGAAAATAAGTAAATAATATTGGAGGAAATAGGTAGAAAATCAATGTTCTCTCCATTATACAATTCAAGGAAGTGGTATATTTTAGATAACAGAAGAACAATGATAAGAGACTTGGCTTTCTAAGTCTTTTGCGTAACAAATTGTAGTCACTGTTAGACAACTACTTGCCATATTATATTCGTATATGTACACAAAAATAACTATTAAATATTTGCACCTATATTTACTTATTTATACCTAGCAGAACTTTATGCAGAATATCATTGCAAGTTTCAAATTTGCCATAATTTTTCTTTTTACTTTTATATAAGACAATAAGGGTGGAAATGTTTTTTATTGATAAGCAAATGATTTTTCGTTATGATTTTAATCGACTGTACAGATGTTTAACAATTTATAATTATTTGATATGGAATATTAATGTTCTTTTTCCTCTTACCAAAAGATGTTACAAGGCAGGGCATAATTTTAATAAACATAAGTAAATGTGAGCAGACAATAATGAAGAGGGGCTGCAAATTTAATATATTGATAAGAAAACAGAGAATTTTATATATACACGCATACATTAGTATTGTACGTTAATTATTAAGAATGATGAAAGATAGATTTGTTGAGTGAAACTTTCAAACTGCACGTTTTACTAATTTATAATTTGATGTTTCGTTATTCCAGAAGGTGCTAGCTTTTGTACAAATTGAAAATTATATATTTCTTTTTTGTTACATTTTTTGTATAATTTAGTTAATTGTTCGATTATCCAAAGATATTACCAAATGCCTTTTTCATAAGGTGGAAATAAAGTTGAGTCAGGAACGCTGCGCGCCGACTGGAAAAAAAAATGATCGCTTTGATTTACAAATTTATTCGTGAGATCAAAATCTACGCAAATCGAGGTCATAAAGTATCAAATGTAGATTAAGGCCGAAGGTGACAAAATTTACCATTCAAAAGAAACGTTTACTTTTCGATATCAAGATTCTTGCTTTTTCGTTCTTTTCTGTTGCGCTGCGCTATAGATAAAGTAACACACTAAGCATAAGTTTGTGAACCCCTAATACTTCTATCTAGTATTACCGACAAATTTGGATGTAAGTAGTTACGAGGGTTACCATTATTTCAGAGAAATATCGATTATTTATTTACTGATTTCCAATCTCTATTATGTAGAACCTAGTGAAAAAAATTAAAATGCTATTTATTGTTTTTCTTAGTGCCATACATGTTATGCTATTTAAATAAAGACAAAAATATAATTAAGTCTATTCATTATATTTCTTTATTACCTCTCAACTTTAGGAACAATATTTAATATTATAAATGTATAAAAAATATTAGTCTATATACAGGGTGTCCCACTTAATTCGCTCCAGACCTCGGATGTAGATATTTATTTATTATCACAGCTATAAAAATGCCCATTCGTTGCATAACATTTTTTTCTTATTTGAATAAAAAGTACTTTCAGAAAGTCATTACAAAAGAGATTAATATTTCTTATATTTACGAAGATGAATAAATTTTTAATGTTTACAATCTGGGACGATTTAAATGAAATATCCTATACATATATATGTATGTGTATATATATATATATATATATATATATGTATATATGAGCTTTATCTCACGCATATTATTCATTGCACCACTGTAATAAGTGATATTTAGAACTTATAATTTCTAATATATTCATAGGAAAAACTTATAACTTTTCGGATTTTAATACACACGCGAAAATATATACAGAATTTAATATAATGACTATTTTTTTTTATCACTTTCATATTGCCACTTCAAATAAAAATCTTTCTTTAAATTTAATATCAATCCTTCAACTTTCAAAATCTGAAAGAATTTTAATAGGTAAATAAAAATGTACAAATAAACAAGACTATACAAATATTTATAGTCTACTTACTGAGTTTTCATATTGAAATCCAATATCATTATCATTCAAAGAAACTCGTGATACTTTTCTTTTTATACCTAATATTTCAATGTTACCAAGTATAGCATCATCTTTGAATGTAGTTTTCTCTATATTTTTGCTTGTTAAAGTTTGATTTTTAGTAGTAAACTCAACCCAGATGTATTTCTTGTTTTCAATTGCATCTGCAAAATTAATAAATATCAAGAAACACTTTATTCTATTATTATAATCATATGCGGATTTACTTACCCAAACTGTCACCGTCATCCCAGTACATCTCACCATTTGCTTCCGAAAACTGATTTAATGCAACTATTAATTCAAAATCATTTTTTCTACTTTCCACAGTAGTAAGACCTGGCTTTTGAGCAGGAAGAATAAATCCACCACGAATTAACAGAGGAATGGTATCTAATGGAGCTTCAAAGGTAAAATTTTTACCAATCGAAAAGAACGAATTCCTTGTATAATAGTCGTACCATAATCCTCGTGGTATATAAGCTGAGACATCTAGTTTATCCTTTAATAAAGACAAAGGAATAATGAATAGTGTTACTGAAGCTATTAAACTAATCTTACAACTTTACCTCTTCTAAAACAGGAATAATCATAAACGAAGGACCCCATAAAAAGTGTGTGTCAACGTCGTACGTTTGTAAATCAAAAGGAAATCTATTAAAATAAAATTGTACTGATTAGTATAAATAACTAAAAAATGATTGCAATGAATAAAAATATATCGAACTTACTCAAAAAATAAAGGACGAGCTACTGTTTCTCCAAATTTATGAGCACGATAAAACAAGGTATATAAATAAGGTAATAAACGGTACCGAATATTTAAAGCTTTTTTTGAAGATAACACGACTAATTCTCCCATTGCCACCGGATCTTGTTCCTGTAAAAATAAATGTTAGCTATATATTAAATAATTGGTTTCTATTGAGTAATTTCAAATCAACCAATTAAAAACAAACAATTGTTGAATCTGAATTATGATTTCTCGAGAAAGGATAGAAAGCACCAAGCTGCATCCACCGATTGCAAAGTGAAACTGTGGTATTCCCATCAAATCCACAAATATCAGCACCGACCATTGGAATTTGAAAGAAGCTAAATGCCAAAACTTCAGGTATGCTCATTTTCAAATCGTGCCTAGAATGTGCATACATGAAACAATGAATATCCTCAAAATATTTCATTATTTGAGAATTTTAATCATACCAAGATGAATAAATGTCCCCTGTCCAATGGCCAGCATAAAATCCATGCCCTTCCCATGTTGATCTTGAAATAATGAATGGCCTCTTCTGCCTTATATGTGTTAGAGCACTAAAATATTATAATTATAAACATTTCTATGGAACATTATTAAATTTATATAACAATGATATAATTTGTTACATACTAATTTGTAGCAATGGCTTGGCTCATACCATACAGATTATGGAGATCATAATGTTTTCCTAAATTTAATTTAGCATTCATGCACAATGTTTTCAATGAAAGTAGATTGCCAACCACATTTGGCATATATGGAGGATAATCTAAGTTGTTCTGTGAGCATCCATTTTTATGGCCATTATAAAAATTAGATGGCTCATTCATATCCTAAGAAAATGAAAAATATTATACATACCACAGGATTAACATTAATCATAAATTTAAAAATGAAGTGATGCTTACAATCCAAGCACCATCAAATGCAAAGTTATCATGCATTTCTTTCATCATTCTACGATAGTACTCTGGTGTTTTAGGATTTGTAAAATCCGGCCAGACGGTTGAAATTAAATTCCATACTTTACCCACAAATGGATTACCAAATTCATCTGTCACAAATATCTTTTCTCGGATTCCTTCATCATATGGTAGATAGGTACTATTCTTTTCTCCATTTGAGATTCCTGCATCAATCAATGGAATGTAATGCATTCCTGCCTAAAAAAATATGCCTATCATTACAATAAGTTTCATTATTAAACTTCAAAGTATCTTCTGCATCCATTACACTATGAATATCTTCTATGAATTGTGGTAAGTCTTTGAATGTTTTTTTATTGTATGTAAAATCATTGTTTTTATCCATGTAGTCTAAATCATTCCATTGAGTATCCTAAAACAAAAAAAATATGAATTTCATGAAAGGACTACAAATACAAATACAAACACAATGTTTAATACTTACAAATGGTATTTGTGCATCTTTTGTCCTTTTCCACACTTCTTTCGTTTTCTCTAAACTTCCATATCCAAATCTTGATAAAACAAGTTTTTTTATCAAACATTAATTGATACTAAGCATATTACAGTAGTAATAAGTTACCTGCATAAATGAAAGCCAAGCGACCAGTAAGGAGGAAGAAAAGGTTTACCAACTATTTCTGAATATTGTTTTAAAACATCTGCTGGAGTTGGTCCCATGAAGAAGTAAATATCAAATATACCACCTATAGATCGAAAAGTTATGGCTGGTGATGGTTGCAGTATCACATCTGGTTACACATAAACCATTAAGAATAATTCATTATAATTACATAGTTATCACATATACATTATTTAGATAGAGCATACATACCCATTGCATTACTATTTAAAAATAAAACTCCATGACAATTTCCAGAATCTTCAATAATAAAATAAAATGGATGTGAGCCGTACAAATTTGCCTAAAAGAATGAAGTAATAAATTTTCAAGCAATAAAATAAGTGAATTAATATGAACTGAACCTATACATTTTCAGTTGGTGGTTGATCTTTATTAAATAAAGTAAAGGACTGCCAATGAGTATTTAATTTTAATTTTGTTCTGTGTTCACCAAGGCCATAAATATTGCTTGTAGGCAAAGTTGAGCTTATTTGCAGAAATTGATTAGCAAAAATGAAACCTCCAATTCCAATAGAGTTAAATCTAAATAAGAAATATAAATAAAAAATATAGGTTTAATAATTTTACTTAAATTTGATACTTACAAAGTCACATTAGTTGAAGTTCTACTGATGCTAAAACCAGGTAGAAAATAATCCACTTTAAAATTATACTGCTTCTGCTGCATTCTTTTTTTAGAGGGTTTAATCTTAGGTCTAATAGGCCAAGGTGGTTCATAACGTTTAATTTGTGGATCATAAATCTAAATAAAAATATCATTTTAATATCAATTGCATGAATTTACCTACATATTAATTGTTTACTTACTTTTACTCTCAATGTTGATTGGTCAATACCAAGAGCTTCCATCTTTACCAAAGGAATATCATTTTTATAAAACGAATGGCTCTTTTGTTTAAGAAACTGATAAATTTCATTTTCTTTCTCACTAACATTATAAACCTCATACATAGACCAGCCATTAGGATAATAACAATATGGAATATTTAAAGGAGTTTGATTATTTGATTTTTGCTTCTGTAGAGGCTTCCAACAACAACCTCTATCCTGACAACTTAATTCTGATGCTCCATTTTCAGGGTGACAATCAAATTTTAATACATCAGAAATCACATTGCACTGAAAATAATGATTTCATTAATATATACTTCTAAGGTTTAGCATAAATAATAAAAGCAGATAGTAACATTACCTTTACTTCTGTTTGCCTTATTTCTAATTCCTCATTAAACTTTTTTAATAGTTGAGTACTCGTATTAACAATTTCAGAATAGGATTTGCTTAGATCATTTTCATAATCTGATCTTAAACATTCATAAAATGTAATGAATAAAAGTAGAGTACCAATGAAAAACAGTGCATAATAATAATCAATTTTTAAATATTCCTGTAATGCTAGCTGTTGCTCTTTTTGCTTAAATAATTTCTGGGATAGTTCTTTGTTTCTTTTATCTTTTAAATGCATCTTAATTCTTTTTTGTAATAAACAGTCAACTGAAAATCACATAACCACATAATTGAACTTTTCAAGTTTTTATACCAATTAAAAAACTTTAACTTACTATAAAAGTTATAATAATAAATAAATTTACTAATATTTTGTTTTCTGTACATCTAAACATAAATATGTAAAATTCTATAATTATCATGTTACTTACCACATTTTTATAACCTTAATATAATATATCCCAACCATTAAATTTAAGACCACCAAATGTGTTGATTAATTTTCTCATTAATTTTTAAATTTATAATATTACATAAAAATACGTAAAAGAATAGTAATCAAATTCAGTTTCTTTCTGTCACGATTGACGCAGATCTAAATTAACATTCATTTGCTTAGCACTGCCTGACGCCTGTTGTTCGTTCCATTCCCTCTCAAAGCCTTATCAGTTAAAATGAGTAATATAATATTTCTCATTGATAATTTATTATGAATACCCTTTTGTCTACTCCAGACTGATAATAATTACTTTAAAAGAAGAGAAAATTAACTGGTATAATTTTAAAAAATTATTTAAGCTCGAAAATATTTCTGTTTTATACCGGGGAATTATATTCATTTAAATTATAGTTTACAATCATAAGCTATGTATTATATTTATACATAAAAATAGCCGATATCGATCACAACTGTCTCAATCCCTCAGCAATAACATTATCAATATTATCATACATATGCAAAAACATGCAATTTGCATTAATCGATTGGAAAAGACTTTACATTTGTTTAATGAAAATAGTTTGAAATAAACTGTATTCCACACCATCTTGCGAATAAATTTGTAAGCACAGTTTTTTTAAAATGCATGGTATTCTTGCCTAGATGGTATACATATAAGTAATCCATGGTAACCCATATCATTTAGCTTTTGGACAATTATCATACGTATTTTATTTATAACTTCGTATATTAATTGGTTATTTGAAGAGGTGTCAGTAGTATGTGTATACGTGATCGAACAAAATCAACTTAAGCGCCCTGTGTCCATGCTCTGTTTGCGTAAAATTATAGAATTTAATTAATCAAAGTGTTCTAGTAAATTATGAGATGTATAAAAACCATATGAATATTTGTCCAATCAAAACCATTTTAGCTTAAGAGATTGTAAATTAAATAAGTTAACTTATACCAATTTTTCGCATTTTGATTTATAACTTTTTAAATAAAATTTTTAGATATTTTTTTGAGTAATATAAAAAATAAAAAACATATTTTTCAGTCAACAGAAGTCGAGATATAATTATTTACCCTTCTTTCATCCCACCGTCGTTCATATTAATGAAAAAAAGTAGTCAAAAGCAAATTTTACTTATATATCCCCCCTAAGCTCATACCCTAAGACTTCAAATTTTGCGAAATTTATTTTCTTAAGTAGACCGTCGTTAAACAAAAAATAAAGAAACCTAAACTTAAGTATTTTTATACATATATATTTGAGCATTTTAACCTTAATTTGACTGGAGTAGCCTACAACTAGAAATCAAAATGAGCGGCAACATACACATTAATAAGAAGGTCTGCGTTGATGGCATTTATTTGCGTGTTTGCCGTGTATGTAATGCCCTTTACTCGTGTTTTGGCTGGTGTCGTCTGCTGTACTGCAGCAGCTACCTGCTACACTACCTTTTCAGGTACAGTATTCGCAGTAGGAAGTGACATAAAAAGTTATAAAAACATTGAAGTTTTCAAATGTTGAATATCTGCGACTAAAGCGGTTCTCATTGGCTGCAGTACCCGCAGTAGGAAATGACATCAAAATCATTACGTCATAAAAACTTCACAGTACCGTAAAAGCGCACTGCAATGTATAAGTCTATAAACGAACGTTATACCTGTTATACTGCCGATACTGGCAGTATAAAAACGAACACAGACATAATAAGGTGACGTGGATTGTGGTGGCAAATTCAAACATGTATTATGTGATTGTAAAATCGATAGTAAAAATTAATAAACAAACAAAATGGCAAATGCAATTTTAGAGATTTTTGAATTGATCAAATATATTAACGGTGGCAGTCGACCGTTTGAAGAAGGATCTAGAATCTTAAATTTTATGTTGCGTTGTTAGTTTTGTCAGTTGACAGTTTCGTCTGCTTATTATATGTTTCATAGCTTCGATAAGTTGCCGCCAGAGGTGACACTTTTGCTTGGACAATGGACATCAAGATAAAATTGGACATTGTGGCAGTGCAGTTGGACACCATACTATGGCTTTTAATTTGACTACATTTTACTACTTAATAACTATATAATTTAAAAATATGACAGATTTGGAAAAATATAGAAAATATGTACTGGAAATTCGAAGTTTTGCATTTAACAATAATGTGTCTTCGACTAAAACAAATGAAATCTTCGACAGTTGTTTTCAGCAATTGTCTTCTAAATACCAGAACAAATTTCGAAACAAACATATTATTTGTAGATACGTAAAAACAACATTAATATTGTTTTTTATTTCAATCATAAGTTTGATTACTTTATATAATCATCCAAGGTTTCATTGTATTTTTTTAAGAAATCTTCAGAATTCTATTTATCCAGGCCTGAATATTTTTAGAAAGCTCGCTGTACCAATTGTCAATCGGTACCCAGTTCTAACTGGTGGGTTTATACAATGTTTGAAAAATAATTATTTTAAAACAAACTTATATAATATTTACTTTACAGAATTCTATGATGAATGGTGCTTAGTAGAAAATCCATATTTTTATGTGTATGATATGGATTGCTGGCCATGTAGCATAGTGCAATCAGTGCCTGATTTAACAGGATACAATATTACAAGATCTTTTAACATTGGAGTTCCCTTTACCAAGGCTGAAGTAGAAAATATTTGTGTTGGTTTTGAGCATCTATTCAAATTATATTGGAGTAATAAAGAAATCTTTGATAATAATGCTAGAAGTGTGTCTTCTAATAATTTGAGTTTAAGGTATGATTATAATATTTGTTTAAAAAGAAATGGAAAGCAATTTTTTCAGAGGACATAGTAGTGTTTAGATAAGAAATATATATATATATTTGATATCGTCTTAGAACACTTTTATAAAATAAGCTTGTACTATAATGTTATTACAAAATTTTCAGCACCATAGAACATGTTATGCTTCAAAAAGGAAATCTTAGTTTTTCCAATAGTATTGGTACACATGTATCATGGAGAATAACTCGTATCCAACCATGGAGAATTTTAAGAAAACTATTTCCAAAGATAAATGTAATACCAGATTGGTGGAGTCAAAGCACAGAAAAATATATTTTTATTGATGAGCCTAATTCTCCCCCCTATTCTTTAGCATCTTCAGAATGTAGTAATGTTATTTTACATTGTACAAGTGGTGAAAGATTAATAAAACTGGTACCTAGTTTAGAATGTACAAATAAATGTAAATCTTTCACAATCTTGCTTTCGCAAGGTCATTCGTGTAAGTAATATCTAACATCTTTTTTTTCAAAATGAAAGTTATTTTAGGGCATCTTTTGAAGGGATTATATTTTCAGTGTGGTATAATTGGTGGTATTGGCGGCCATTGAGTCTTCCTGTATCAAATTCTACAACTGTATCTATAAGTTACCAAATTTCTTTTTGTTGATAAAATCCTACAATCGACGTCACAGATCGAAGATGTCAGTGATACTTCGTTATTTGAAGACCAATTTCAAATTTATTATAGCATTTTAGTGACGTCATGAATTGCTGTTTCTAGTAAAAGTCAGATTCTCACAAAAACGAAAATAAAAATCTTAAACAAGTGTTTTTATATTATACAAACGACTAAAAAACCGTAAAAACATATTACTATATGTATAAATAGAGGAATTTCTAACGAAACCAACAATCTAAAATTAAATAATATCTAACGAGAGATAACGTTATATAATATACTTTTATAATAAAAACATCCTAAAAAGTTCGTGAATTTTGTTCTCCTTTTCCATCACCGAGGTCCCACATAGCACAACAGCAGTTGACATGGGCCTTGCTATACGTGCGAATGACTATTGACCCTTGAGGCCCTCGAGAAAGATCAAGATAAAAGCTTGGTCAAGAACTATTTTTTGGAAAGTTTACTCAGTGCCTATTAATAAAATTATATGATAGATACAGAGAAAATAAAAAGAAGATATTAAATAAATATTTTTATTTAACAGAAAGGAAATAAACTTTGCAAAATCACTTTCATTCATACCTTATATTCTTATTTTTAATTGCAACGTGAGTTTAAATTAAAATAACAGATTTCAACTTCAGGTACAGAATCTTATACTATAATGAATATTACAGAATTTGTGATAAATTATAGCTCTGTTAACTAGTGAAAACATAAGTGTATGAGTGTGTTGTGTTGCTCTATGATCACTCAAATATTGAGAGGCTAAAAATGTTAATTATTTCAGGTATTTCCAAAATAAAAGCTTCTATATTATTTTTAAATTAAATTCGCCATCAAAAAGTAGTGAATAATTAAAAATTGCTTATTTCTAAGCTTCTTGTTGGCCTGAGGATTATTCTTGTAAAGTTCGATGAATAAAAGAAAATTACTAGAGATTGCACTCAATAGGAGTCCTGAATTAAGCAAATCTTAAATATTAATACAACCAAATAACAATTATCCTGATGAACTAAATTTGATAAATTCAAAATTTTTAGGTTGGCAATAAATGAACGGCTGCAGTGTATGCAAAATCAATCATTTTAATCAATAAGGGCAAAATTTTGAAATATATAAAAAAATGTTTTAGATAAATGTATGGTTTCCAGGAAGACCAATAGATACTATCAAAGTTCTAATAAAGGCTTATGTTAAATAGAGCATTTTTTAAATAATTGATGCAATGAAAATAGAATACTATCCTCAGCTCTGAAAATCAATAACCTAGCTGCTGGAGCTTTGCTTCGTCCTTGAAACATTACAATTTTGATCTACAATATTTTTTGACATTTTTTATATTATTTGACATATTTGATCGTACTGATTAAAATGTTTCGTCCTACTTGGTGTTCCGTTTATCATGGACGAACGGTTTCGTCGTAACCTAACCGCTAGAGCAAAAAATATGAGGTAAAAATTGTTTGAAAAACTTCTTTACTTATCAAACAAATTTCACCTGATGAGTAGTTAGTTTATTTGAATACCGTAGGTGCACTATAAATGGTACCATATCCCTCATGCACTCAGAGGCATAGGGTACATTCCGTGTTACGTATGGAGCCGGTATGGTGTATAGCTTATGTTGCATTTTTTTATAGAATTTAAGTGCTTCATGCGCGCAAATGCATTATTCTGAATGCATCCAAGAAATAACATTTGAAGGAAATAATTTGCACTATATTGCAAATTCATATGAATAGTACAAATTTCTTTAAATCTTTTTGGTATCTATTACACTAATACAAATCTTCTCATATTTTGTACATAAATGTATACAGTAGGCTGCAATAAATTGTTTTCAGGAATGTCAAATGAGTATGAATCATTCAAATTTCTTTTTAAGTTTATGTTTATAAACTACAGGAACTAAGGAAAGTATAGCAAAAATGCAGAGTATTAATATACTGTTCCAGGACCAAGCATCACTAGACGATGTTAATTTGTGCAATGTTTGTCCTGCCTGTATTGCTACGAATGATGGTGGTGCTACACCAAAAAATGTACCTAAAGTAAAGGGAACCATGGGTACCCCAATCACAGGACTAGCTAAGTTTATAAACCAGTTTGGTAAAAATGGCGTAACTCTTAGAAAAACTATATAATTAAATAAATTGTCTCTGTGCTTATTCACCATTAGAGTCCATTCATTAGCTTTATCTGGAAAATATTTAAACAATAGCTTCCTCCCTAGTAGGGAAGAAAGAAGATAGCAAAGAGTAGCTCCGATTGCACTGCAAGTACAAACTAATATAAGAGCAATCGGAAATGGAAATAGAAATCCAGATAATATGGATAAAAAGATAGATCCTGGTATGGCAAATGTTTGTAAGCTATTGAAAATATGTAAGGAAATATAAAAAAAATGTTTGTTGCAAATTAGAAATGGAAAATAAATAATTGTACTGTTAAAGGATACAATATATATGTTGTAAATAATCCAGCTAAAACTTGACAATAGTATAAATCTTTGTATCTTCCTAATAATTTTCCTAA
Source organism: Prorops nasuta (assembly GCF_024137725.1). NCBI lineage: Eukaryota > Metazoa > Arthropoda > Insecta > Hymenoptera > Bethylidae > Prorops > Prorops nasuta. The sequence goes on along the minus strand of NW_027116801.1, from coordinate 11,543,584 downwards.
ATTTTTTGCGTCTTCTATATGTAATGGCAATTTTACATATTGTGCTTCTTCTCTGTAATAAACAATACGAGACATGTCACTATTGCATGAAATATATCAGTGTGAAAGTATTATTATTACTTAGTCATTTCTGGAAAACTTGTGTAGACGTAGAATAATGCAGTCAGAGAAAAGGCAAAAATGAGACCAACTGTTAATAAAGCTCTTCTTGTAGACACTTCAGCTTTTTCATTATGTAAATCTGTATTATGTGTTCTATCTTCTCCAGTATCACTCCTGGACGTGCCAAAACAGGCTAGAACAAAGGAGAAAAAATGTATGCAAATTATATAGCTTATTTATTTGTAGGTTATGTATTTGTAGGTTTTTCAAAATTTATAAAAAAATTCCACTTATAATATAATATTTGTAATAATTATTAAATTTATAATAATGAACTTCGTAAATGATGTGATGTTAATACTAAATAATTTTATCTCTTAACTGTTCAAGTATAATAAAGGTAAAATCAGCGCTATTGTAACTTAACATAAATATTTAATTTTAGACACTGCAGATTTAACTTACTACTGTTTTTTCTGAGCTTTGTTTCCATTTTGTAAAACTTTCTCCTCTCGCTATCAGGACAAAATTTTATTTTATTTTATATTCATCCGCGTTCAATCTGTAGGTTAAAACAACTTGCTCGAAAGTGTGCAGTCAGCCCAGTCAGCCGTCAGGTCATCCATCCGTCCATTATTGTTTAAAACGTGTGAAAACTGAAAAGCTGTTGACGACGTTGACGTCATAGCTTCTTACTTTTGAATATGACGATGACCCCATTAAGGGTGAGTTACTATATACATATGAACGGGAAGACAAATTGAAGAGGAAACCAAATAAAGTAAAAAAAATTATGTGGAATATGTAATCAGTAATCAGGGTAATCCATATTTTAGTAAACTTATTCAAAAGTTAAAATAAAATTTTAAACCGAATTCGTATACGCTTGTATAATCAATATAAACTTCTTATATAGTATAAGCTGTTTTGTAAACCAGAAAGCAATTATCTACACAGTAATGGCCAGCATATATGACCCAATCATCCTCCGCACAGCCCGCACTAATTATTAATAATATTTTATACGTATAGAAACTTGCAAGATATCCATTCTTTAATAAGAGGCAGAATCGTGCAATAAAATTTGAGCTTAATTTATGAAAAAAATAAAGTAAACTTATTTATTTTGTCTGTCGTCTCATTACACATTTTTATTGCTACAATAATTATAGTGACCTGAAGGCATTATCATATAATTATAAATTCGATATATTTTAACTTTTATGTGATCGGTCCAGGATTTTTTTATCGAGTCGTAATCTAACATGAATTAATATCTATAATACACATTTACATCTTTTAATAAAGATTACTTTAAAGATTATTACTAAATTCAAGTAATACGATCCATGAATGCGGAAATTTCGAAAGACAATATTACAGCGCTTGTAAAATGTATGTTAAAGAATCTGATATTGTAGACTATAAATTGTAAAGTATACAATAAGTAGCTTGATTATCATTATATAAAGACAGAGAAATCGGTAAGTATTGTTAAGAAATGAGAAAAAAAAAATAAAAAAATAAAAACAAAAAACAATAGAAGAATGACGCGCACATTAAAATTCTCCCATGCGTTCCTTTATACATAATTATTTATGTATTTAAATTGTACCCATTACACCGTAGTAACATCAACAATATTTTATTTCCATTCTTATAGAATTAAATATATATTTTACTATTTTATTCTTATGTCGTATAAATAAGGGGAGAATGGGTGGGGGTGCACCTAAGGCTTGTTGCTGTGTTCATCATATTTTCTTTACTCCTATAGATACCTTTACGTTTAACTCCTAGCTTTAAAACTATTTTCTTTGTAAACGTGATCACAGTGTAAAGGCTTCGCTACCCTAAGCACAATATGGTTGATGCGGGCACGCAAACTGGTCCATTCGTATTACTCTAATACAATGCTGTTTTTATTCAAAGAAAAATGTTCGTTTCCACTACTCCGTTACATTACTCACACATATCTTTTTTCGCTTTTAACTACAAAAAGACATGCAATTTTCTGATCAGGCACTTTTCGTTCTTCATTCCCGAAATCCAAGTTTCACGCGGAAATATGATGAACAAGCGCTTTTGTAAAGGTATCTAAAAGATTTGTACGTCAATGATGCTTTTTTTAAAACAACGGTTGTCTTTTTTCTTCTTATTTTCGTCTATATAAATTTCGAATGATCTTCGAATTAACAGTGAAAAACTGACTGGAGATACTTCAATTGAGCTCCTTGTTAATACAAATTATCGTGAACGTTAAAAAGTCTTACTTCTAATCTGTATTTTCTCTTGTCACTTGGAATGCAAAGGCAATAATAAATTACTTATGCTAATAAATAATCGTAATGATATTAAATACTACGCGATATACAGAACAATTATTAAATATAAGTACAACCATTTACAGCAGTGTTTGTGTGTATTACGTCAGTTTTTTGTTTCTTAGTTGTAATTAAATAAATTCATATAATTATATATATATATATATATATATATATATATATATATATTATATGATACACGTATGTATATTTTTCATTATATATACATATATAGATTTACTATATTCGATTTCATTTCCTACCGTATTCTCTTCTATAATACTCTTTTGTACAAATATTTATATATAAAATATTCCTTCAATTAAAGGCAAAAATGCAGAGAGAATTGACTTTAGTCTATCCATTTATAGATTTTAATATCTTCAATTTTTGTTTTAACATCAGAATAACTAGAAACTAGTAGTACGCCGTTGACTAAAAGCCAATCCGCTCAAAAATTTGCCTGCTATATATAGTACATGCCAGCATTGGAATTCCCTAATGGTTTTTCATAATCGTTAATATAATTAATCCATTTAATCCTAAAGTACCGAAAATCCTTTCTCAACTTCAGTTTGTTAAATTTTATATAAGCCTTTTTTTGATATTTTCGCAACATGATACCCTATATGTCTACTCCTCTTTAAGAATCTTTAATTAATCTTTAGATGCCATTCACTATTTTAAATATAGTATTATAAACCCCAAAAAATCGGAAATCGAGTGCTCTTTTATTTTATTTTGTAATACAATTTCCTCAAGGAACTGTTCTAAATGTCTCAATCCAGTCATATTATTTTCTCAGCTAGAGTTCAGGACCAATTACATAAAAAAATTTAACATTTCAATTTTGTTGAAGAATCCTCATTTTTACCAATATTTATATATTTCGGTTACAAACCATTTAAAGTATTAACACATATTTAAAATAAAAATAATTTATACTGTGACACTATTTAATTCGAAATGTAGTGTATCTTATTTCATTATATATATGCTTTACATCTTTTATATTCCATAAATTATTTTTCAATATTATCAAGGGTAGTATTACTGTATATTTTAGACTTACAACAGAAACTGACTCTGTTTCTTAAGTACATACAGCAAATATTATTAGAATAGAAAAGTTTAAAAAATGGAATATAATATTTATAAGATTTAGTTTAATTTTACATAAACAAGCAAAGACCCTGAAATTGGGGTTTTTTAGAATGGAAATAGTACAGAAATCTTCTTTTGTATATTAAATATGTGCTAAGATTATAAATAGACTGTAAGAATGTAAGTAGTTTTAAAATGGTTTGTTGAAAAAGATTCATTATTTATCTTTTTACAGAAATTTTTACACAAATTTAGACGAATGAAAGATGCTTCAGAATCCCTGATATTTAATTAAGAATCATAATAAAAAAATTTATTTCTAATTTGAAAACTTTGGTCTATATCGGCATATAAAAAATGTTCTATATATTTTGTAACAGCTTGTCTTAAATCTATTATATATTAACTGCCGAAAATACCTTGAAGTTTCCTTTTAAAATTATAATAATAAAATTAAGAAAGAATTAGGGTACTTTGGTGCGAAACTAAAACATTTAACTTTATTCTTCTGTGTGTGAAGACCATGGTATCTGGATATAAAAAAAGAAAAAGATTTAAATAGCGCCGTTATGATTCTATATCCCATTTAAATGGAAAATAACTTGTACAAAACTAAAGATAAAAGTATCGTTTCGATTTCTGTACGTTAGGGTATTACAGAGTTCCAATGCTTTTGGCTTTTGCCCTGTACATCCAGTTTGACGCCAGTTTAACTGGTTCGAAACTTTCCTATCTAAAAAAATCACCAGCGTTGCTTTAAATTTCCATAAAATATTTTCAAATTGCAAAAGACATTAATTTTTCTGTCTCTACCGATCTATCGTCATCATTATCATTAGTTTGACCACGAATCGTTAAGATAGGCGGCTGGTGCGTCAAATAAAGCGATGTATGCAATTGAAAGTAATCATACAATTTCACAAATAGTTCTTAAAGCTCATTAAATTGTTTAGACTTCCATAAATTATACAGCTTTAAAAATTCAATCTATTTTACAAATAGACAAACTTTAAACTCTTTCAATTTTAATAAATTTATACTGTGTACTAACAGATTAGAAATGGTCACAGTTTTTTACGTCAGACATGAATGTACTTTTCTTGCTAAAATGCACTTTCTCTAAAGACACATTTTGTTATTACAGTAAATATTCTCACATCGTGTCTATTTGAAGCATTCGAGCCACGGTAGGGCATAAACTAGACGATTTCTATTAATTCGTCGGAAATCACCGCATCTCTTATACACTTAAAGCTCTCATTAGTTTAACGAGAGTTCTCTCCTAATAATTTGTATTTAAAACGCTACAATTAGAGCTTGGAATATCGCGATAAAGCTCTGTGGACGGATCGTTGGCATAACGACAGCACAATGGACGAGTAAGTTTTAGGTTATAAAAACGTGAAAAAAACAATAATTAATAATAATAATAATAGACTTGATTCAACATCAGCGAAACCTGTTCTTGGAACCGTCAAATTTCTGCGTATAATCTGAATCAAACTACGGTGAATTTAACCATTTCACGAACGGTTTTTCGTGAGGTTGAAACAAACACAATAATAAACGATAGACAAAAGCAACTAATCCCAGTCAGTAAAAAGATACTTGATAGAAATTAGACACTTTTGGTTTTTCTTGTGCTGCAACATTTTCAACGTTTCAAGAACACTTGATATATCATTTTTACGTGCAAAACAACTATTAGATATCAAATTCCTCGCGGTGATAAAATCTTTAAACAAAAAGAAAACAAAAATATACATACAGCGTGAAGCAAATAAAACACAACAAATTGAATATTTTGAAAACTAAACGTTTTAGAAGAAATTCGATACATATATGTTATTAATACTTTAAAAATATATAAAATATTAATATTGATTTAATCTTCAGTAGATTGTTGAAGGACACCTTGATTTCTTTAAACGTAATAGCCTAATGTTTATTACACATAAGTATAGTTTTTCTCGAGAGCTCTCTTATACAATAACCAAATCACAATTTCTTTTGGGCCTTAATGAGATATTTGGATTTAAAATTAGAAATAAGTGAGAGAATATAAGAGCGTATGCTCTCTTAAACGGGTGCACTCACTAATTCAGCGAGAATCACACTCTTATATAGTTTCGTATTTAAATATCTCGTAAAAACCTGAATGAAATGGACAATTGATATCACTGTAGAGAGTTCTTGATTTAAGCTACAAGAAGACGTAATAAACAACAAGGAATACTATTAAAAAAATTAAAAGTGATCTCTACATTTTTTTCAATGGCTCATCCAAAGTTAAATCAATATTACAATCTGGTAGATTTTTAAATGTATCAAAAATATGTAAATTTTTTTTAATTCGTTTAATTTTCGAAATATTAGGTGTTGTTTTAATTATCTCACCCTGTATTTGTATAGGATTTAACGAAATTCACGTATTTCATTTATATAGTTTAAATAGGTGGAAAATAAAATCGATAAAAATAGGCTGAAAAGGGAATCCCATAGGTAATGAACGAGTAGTTAACGATTAAACTTTGTCCAATTAGGTATTTATCAAAGTCCTTGGATTGCTTATACCTGTTCAAAAATAAATGAAAGCGCAATTGTGCCAAGTTATACGAACAATCAAACTTACTGTGTAAAAGGAGGTAGTGCCTTAACGGTATATATGTGTTTATATGTACTTGCCGTCGAGGCACTAACATGTATCTTAATTTTTTGCTTCTTGAAAACCACTAGAAAAAACTTTTACTCTTCAATCGCTAATTACTCGTGTATTATCCATAAGATCTGTTATTAATGCCGTCCTTTCCGATTCTATTTTCCGCCCACTACACGTTATTTTAAGAAAATACGCGAATTTTATTACACCCGGTGTATATATATATATATATATATATATATAAATGATTTGACTTGAACAAATGTGACATAGTATTGCCATGTCACTGATGACTTTTGCTCAATAAATGTGAGTTAAATTGGTACAAGTTACAGCACTGTTCGCCACAAATGTTGCATTTCCAAGGATTACTCTCACTATGACAACCTTTGTGTAGGAAATATAACGTCTGATCAGGGAAAGTGATCCTGCAGTGCGTACATTGAAGACCGCTTGACCTTGGATCTGGTCTTGTGGACGTTGGAGGCTCACCCCGAGAGTGTGGACTGGAGCTCGATCCATTATTATTATTGTTGTTATTAATGGTGGTGCTCGTAGACAATTTCCGACGAAGATCATCACGAAGCAGTGATTTTAATGGTGATACTTTGATCAGAGACGGCAAAGGCAGATTGCTGGAAGTAGCTCCATTGTCATCTAAGCCATTACTGTTTGGCTCTTGTTTGATTGGTATTAACGAGATCGATGGTGTTATCGCTTCATCCGCTCCGCATACGCTCCTAATAGAATCATAATTAAGTAATTAATATCAAGTAATTCTGAGTGATAAATATAATAGATATTATAGAATCTAATAATGGATTTATGGTAGCTAACCTGTGTAAACCAGTGCTATTGATGGGTAATTGATGGTGACTACTGCTTGGGGCATTGCTATTGCTATCGGCGCTCTGCGGACTGTTAGGACTATCTCCATTCAATGGGGCAGGGCTTGGATTTCGTTGATTGGCTGTTTGCTCGGGATAAGGAATAGAAATCTCCACATGAGGAGTAAGAAAATGCATAGGAGGTGTGGCATTGTCTGCTGATCGGTTACCGGTGCTGTCCCCACTGTCCGAAAGAGGAGCAGAAGGCATAGCTTCACCAGGCGTGCAACTATTCATGATTGAAGTTGAACTGTTTGGCCCAGGATTATCTAAATCTATGCCATGCCTAGCGACGAAAACAAAAATTCCAGTAGGACATGTTTGAATACAAAAGATACATTTTTTACATTAATGTAGAGTTTTTACCTATTAAAGAAGTGTAGCCTTAGGCACTTCATAGTTGCAGCTCTATAATTACAAAGTGGACATGATTTGACCATATCGTGTTGACCAACGTGTTCATTCTGAAAGTGAGCTCTCATAGCAATTTGTCTTTGAAAACCCCTATTGCATATTGGACAATGATAAGGCAAGGTTTTTGAGTGCGTAGTGAAATGCTCTGCAAGATGGTCCTTACGAAAGAAACGTTTTTGACACACTCTGCATTCATAAGGTTTAACCCCAGTATGTCTCATCTAGAGATAATATAAATTTGCATAAATAACATAAATGAAATTTTGATTAATATAATAATGTCTATGATTTTTACTTTATGCCTCCTCATATTGGCCCCATTAGAAAATTTCATATTGCAAACATCACACTCGAACATTTTCCTATGGGAACGATGTCCTGAATGTCCTTCATCACCATCCCCATCATTCTCCGCCCCTTCAATGCCTTCAGTACTCTCCCCAGCTTCCCCACCGGCAAGACACTGGTCTTGATGAGCACAAAACGCAGTTTTGTTTATTGTTTCATAATTATCACATCTGTCACACCTGTTAATGATAGTTGATGGAAACATACTATTGTTAGACTTTTGTTATGGATTATTCCAATAATGAAAAAGTTAGCCTAAATATAATGTGAAATAAACTAAATTTAAAATTAATTAACCTGAATGCAGGCACTGCTCCATCACTACTATCATAATTGGTATTGAGCGCTGCCTCATTGTCTGGATCAAGAGATTCCTCTTCTCTATGATTTGACGAGTCCCCAGCATCAGCATGTGAAGAGGAATGAGAATCTACCTCATTTTCCCCACCGCCACCATCGATCCCATCCGACATGATACCAAATGGTAAGACTATCCTAAGTCCTTCATTTAACCTGTCAAAGTGAAATTGAAGAAATAGTTTGAGGGCACTTACTTTATGAGACAATCGAAAATTTGCGAAAAAATTTTAAATGGGTCAATAAATGAGATCCATTAATTATTAAGAAAATTTTAGTACTGTCAATAATAGACTAGAAAACTGTGATTAATCAATGAGCAGAAGGAGTATTAAATAAAGAAGGTGTAAAAGGGAGTGATAAAAGCCTAAAAAAATAAATTGATATTTATGCTATAAACAATTAGACATAAATAAAACGGGCGTAACTATAAGCAAGTAATAATGTGTAAGGAAAACGGATTAGGTTGAATTATAGAGGAGAGGCTTGGAAAAAGAGAGAGTAGCTTAGTATAATAGGCTAAAGTGAAATAATCTCGTGGCATTGTAAGAGTTTCGGGTGGCCGATTAATCGTTGGTGTGGCCAACTGGTCAGCTAAAGTTGTCCTTTACCTGTCACTTCGTGGAACCTGTCCAAGTGTCAGTACTGACTCTCGAATCCGTCAGGTTACGCAGGTATTTAAGAGCAAAAGGTATAACGATACGAGTATTACCCAATCCTGGGAAGATTACGGCATAGAAACACCTGGTGGTAAAGCGCAATGCCAGAGTGCACTGCACTTTGTCCCAGTTTTGACTGAATCCGTCACTTGTGACGTAGTTTTCGCGGCTTTTCCACAGGACAGACAGAAGTATACACACTTACAGTAAAAAAGGGTCCGATATTATGCGATACATTGAAATTACACTTACTTACATTCCTTGGGTCGGTGCGGTGAGCCTCCTTCCTCCTAGGAATTTCCTTCGTCCTCCGGGAGTTATGACCGCATAGTACGCATCCTTCACTTTATTTTTTCTTTTTTTACGGCGAGCACACAAATAAAATGTAACGGAAGTGCGAGGCGAACTATCCGTAGTATTCTCGTTCACCCGATATCTGGGCCCGTTGTAAAGTGGAAAGCAGCATTCCCAACAAAAGAAAAATAAACCTGAAAAAGGTCAATTTGAGTTGGGAGCTCTGCGAAGTAGCTACGCTGCAAGTTCTGCTTACTGATTACGGCTGACTTGTACGATTAAGTAGTAAAAGCAATGTTTATGTAAACACAAATTTTGGCAGGTCAGCTGGATGGTTATGTTCAAATCTGTTTCAGATAAGTAAAAATTAATCTTCATGTATAAAATGCATTGGAACGCGATGCTTTGTGAATAATATCATTTGTTACAGATACTTTGGTTAAATTTGGATGGTGTGCAAAAACAATTTCAAGAGTACATGCAAAGAAAAATTTATTGGCAAGCAGATTAGGTACTTCTTAGCAAACACATAATGGCTGGGATGACAAATCATCAGATTTAAGGATTGCGATGGATATACCAGAGATGTATTTACTCTCATCTATTAAGTTACCACCAGTTGAGTGTATCCTCCGCTCTGCTGATCTGTAAAGATGCAGAAACATCAATGTACATATCACATTATTTAGACTCAGGTAATCTTCAAAAATTTTGTGAAAAGAGACTCAGTAAGTGTTTTCTGCAGCCTTGAAATTTTTTATGATTCAGGTAATATTGGATTATGCTATTATGCAGATAATTCATAACTGCAAAAAGGAATGGTAGACACGTCATTGAATACAAGTGAACTCAATGATGATATTGGTACATTAAATTCTCTTCAGGTGACTTCAAACTAGCAGCAGTCTTAAGAGATACGGCTATTATGGTTTGTGATGTTAATCCAGCAAACCACCTTTATCAAACTGCTGCAATTCAAAATGTCCTTTTGTTTTTGGCTTAATGTCATATTTGTTTCTTTAACATGGGAAACACAGAAACCGTTTAGCCCTTGCAGCTTGAAATTACAAAATGAAGTCATTTGATAGTTTCTGCTCCAAAAAGTGTCCATGACCCATTATACGCAAAATATGGATGGCAGTTTCTCCTATTACTAGGAAGAAGTATGCGTAAAGTGTCTGGGATGTAAAAACGATTGAAAATCCCTTTAAGCTGCATATTATCATCAAAAAACTGAGTATACCTTTGAATTTAAACATCGTCTGTGAATATAACCACTCTATTCCTAAAAATTATTTTTGTTGACAAATCACTCAATTTTCATTGATTTTTCAGATTGTAAGAATATCAATGATTAATGTCATTTATAATTCACAAAGCTGTTGAGTTGGTTTTATTAAATGTAGCAATTCAAGGCAGTGACCTATGGGACTTGCAAAAGTAATACGTAATAAGATTTTGAGATGTGACTTAAGGACACTTCGCAATTTACTGCTGCTTTGGGGGCATCAATCAATATTTCATCACTACTGGTAGCAAAGGTACAGCTCACGTTTTGGGAATGTTTTAAATATTAATATAGATCCATGAATTTTTTTACATTCTTTATGCCTTCTTTATTAAATATTTCATGTTTTTTAGGTAATAATGTTTATGTGTTGCTCATTAAAAAGTGAATTACCAGCACAGCATTTTTAAGAGGACATAGGAGAAATATAAATTGTTTTACATGGAATCTTGTGTATCGTCAAACGACGGCAGCAGTATTGGATGATGAAACAGTTAATATATGCTAAATGACTACGATAATTTAATTTAAAAAGAGTTCATTTAGGATATTTGCTATGATAATACTGGTACTGACAAATACAGAATATAACTACCAAAATATAGCTGTTATACTAGCATTACGAGTCCCATAAGGTTTTGAATGCGGTAACATAATAATAATGTGAAATTAAGTTAGATACACACAAAGAGACTTTTGTACAGGATATCCGAAGCCTCTTGTACTTGTGACTATAATCATAAATTGAGATTTCTGAACAACAAATATTTTATTCTAAAATCAATATCGGAGTAGCTCTTAGCTTTTCTACATCCTTTGAGTCTAATATTTATACTTGGAGAAAAGGATTAATCAAGTTATATAAAGAAATGGATTTAACAATTTCTTAAAATTTATATGTTTTATTAATGTTTACATATATATTGTAGGACTTATACATGGAAACAAGTTAATAAATTTATAAATGGATACCCCTTCATTTTCTTTTACGTATAGCACGTATAGTCTTACTGAGATTTTTTTTATATTAATCTGGACAAAAAATTATTTTAATCTATCATAAAATTAGTTTGTAATGACGACATATTGATTGATGCCCCCAAAGCAGCAGTAAATTGCGAAGCGTCCTTAACGGGATCCCTCACGCGTGCTTTACCGACAGTACAAGTCAATAAACAATTAAGTTAATATAATTCAAATGCGAAGCAAATTGAACAATCGGGCATTTGTAGGATAATGTGCCAGTCCTAACGAGTCAAACGAACTTAAAAACACTCAAATTAGTTGAAAAATAACGCTGTACCACTGTCCCGCGTTCTTGAAGTGGAAATAACCAAAAGTAACCTCTCTTCAAGAACACGGCACAATGGTACAGCGTTATTTTTCAACTAATTTGAGTGTTTTTAAGTTCGTTTGACTCGTTAGGACTGGCACATTATCCTATAAATGCCCGATTGTTCAATTTGCTTCGCATTTGACTTTTATTAAACGAATTGTTTATTGACTTGTACTGTCGGTAAAGCACTTGTGAATTATAAATGACATTAATCATTGATATTCTTACAATCTGAAAAATCAATGAAAATTGAGTGATTTGTCAACAAAAATAATTTTTAGGAATAGAGTGGTTATATTCACAGACGATGTTTAAATTCAAAGGTATACTCAGTTTTTTGATGATAATATGCAGCTTAAAGGGATTTTCAATCGTTTTTACATCCCAGACACTTTACGCATACTTCTTCCTAGTAATAGGAGAAACTGCCATCCATATTTTGCGTATAATGGGTCATGGACACTTTTTGGAGCAGAAACTATCAAATGACTTCATTTTGTAATTTCAAGCTGCAAGGGCTAAACGGTTTCTGTGTTTCCCATGTTAAAGAAACAAATATGACATTAAGCCAAAAACAAAAGGACATTTTGAATTGCAGCAGTTTGATAAAGGTGGTTTGCTGGATTAACATCACAAACCATAATAGCCGTATCTCTTAAGACTGCTGCTAGTTTGAAGTCACCTGAAGAGAATTTAATGTACCAATATCATCATTGAGTTCACTTGTATTCAATGACGTGTCTACCATTCCTTTTTGCAGTTATGAATTATCTGCATAATAGCATAATCCAATATTACCTGAATCATAAAAAATTTCAAGGCTGCAGAAAACACTTACTGAGTCTCTTTTCACAAAATTTTTGAAGATTACCTGAGTCTAAATAATGTGATATGTACATTGATGTTTCTGCATCTTTACAGATCAGCAGAGCGGAGGATACACTCAACTGGTGGTAACTTAATAGATGAGAGTAAATACATCTCTGGTATATCCATCGCAATCCTTAAATCTGATGATTTGTCATCCCAGCCATTATGTGTTTGCTAAGAAGTACCTAATCTGCTTGCCAATAAATTTTTCTTTGCATGTACTCTTGAAATTGTTTTTGCACACCATCCAAATTTAACCAAAGTATCTGTAACAAATGATATTATTCACAAAGCATCGCGTTCCAATGCATTTTATACATGAAGATTAATTTTTACTTATCTGAAACAGATTTGAACATAACCATCCAGCTGACCTGCCAAAATTTGTGTTTACATAAACATTGCTTTTACTACTTAATCGTACAAGTCAGCCGTAATCAGCAAGCAGAACTTGCAGCGTAGCTACTTCGCAGAGCTGCCAACTCAAATTGACGTTTTTCAGGTTTATTTTTCTTTTGTTGGGAATGCTGTTTTCCACACTTTACAACGGGCCCTGCTGCCAGTTTGCGATCAGGTTTGCCATTCTAACATGACTAAATTTCCTAAATTCACCTCACTCAGATCCCCTCTCACAAGTTACAGACGACTGCCCAAAGGTAGTATGCATGTGTGTATGTACATACATACTATATGTGGGGACGTGAAGTGTGCACACTGTGCAGTGTGCACTATGGGCAGTATGTACATATTTGGTGGTTAATGTGGTATGTATATATGTGCCAACTGCCAAATGTGTGTGCCGTGAGCCATGTGTGTGCTATGCCATGATTTGCTATGGCATATATATTGGCATGCCAATAGATTGTCGTCACCGTATAGTACTGTTGCAATTGGTTGCAATGGATCTGTTGCATGAGTTGGATTCACTGTATTTCACCACTCCATCTTTTCAATATCCCCCAATAATGGCTCGGTACTGGACATTCATTCTCAAATTAAATAGCTGAAATGGATAGTCAGATATATCATGTGTCCTATAATAACCCGCAGAATCTTTTTGTTTATTTTTTAAGGTAATAAAAAGTAAAAACCACGTAACCAAATAATGCGATATGAGAGTACCCATCAACCATAACCTTACTTTTTTCTCATATTGACAGTTGGCAGTACGTGCAACAATCATCGCTATCAGTATCAACGACGAAGACATGGCACGAAGTTCTTGCCACGCGAACTACAACGAAATACGAACGAATACTACTTGAGCCTAGGGTCAAACGAAGACGGCGTGACAGTCAGAAGCGACCACGAGAGAGAAAGAAGTGAGTGTGAGTGAGTGGGTAATAGGAGGGTGGGGGTGGGAGAGGTAAAAGAACAAACTAGTGAAAGACAAGAAGTACAAGTGCCAATGTGTTTGGAGTTGGAGCCTTAATTTTCCTTCCTTTCTTTTTTTCTTTTTAACATTCCAGCGCAAAGGTAGGAAGGATTTGGCATAGTTCACCCTTTGCCAGTGTTTCCCTTACTTAGCGCTCTAGAAGATAGGTAGGAGCAACTTGAATCTTCATAGTATATTGTTAACTTTCAACACGTTGCTGTTCTCCGAAACAACAGTAGAATATCTATAAATTGTATCGTTGATATTTGTTCCATTTGTTCTATTTACGTAATAGTTTTGTTGTGGTATGGTTCAGCGGCAGTGAAATATAATATTATCTAACCTCATTTTTGTCCGGTTTCTTGACAACGGCTACGCGCTACATGCACAATTGTGGGAATGCATCTGAATAATCGCTATATTGTTCGGCTGCGACAGGAATTGTCAACGAAGAGAGTAATCAGATTGGGCCTGGTAATATTTCAAATCAATTTAAGCGTTATTGCTTCCAAGATTGCTATGATCAATAAGTGATGTTAACAGATTGTTTCTATCAAAAAAAATTTTGCTTCACTTGCCGCGCATTATAGCTTATCTTAAACGTGCACGGAAGTTAAGTTTTGCTTATGTTAAACATATTAGTGTATTTAAATTATAAAAAGTACAAATCGCTAATTTACTTATGAAATATGTTCGGCTCTCTATAATAAGTACGTTTATTTATTTCTATTACTTCGTCATATGCTCAATATTTTTCGAGAATTTCGTCGAGCTTTATATCGAATAACATTTTAATAAATTCTAATCTAATAATGGAAGAGAGAAAAACGTTAGATACATAGCGTTATAGCTATTATAGACGACCATATACAGTCGAGTGTTCACTCTTCACATGTGTATTATGGTATCCGAGTCAGGTTTGGTTGGGTTGGGCGTTGCTCAGTAGTATATGTACATACCTGTTGATCGATCATAATACTACACAACGCGAGTCTCTTTCTCGCAAAATTAATATTATGGCAGAGAGTCGCTCTAATTTTTAAACAAAAATAAATATTTCTCTTCTGATAGAGACTGAGCCTTGAATCTCTGCTGATATTCAGCAGGTAGGTCAGTGTTTTATGTTTCCCAATTGTAGACTAGGAGATGACCCTATGTATACTTTATCCGCCAGCCTTCCTTTTTTATGGATAGCAGTTTACGGAATGGAATTAAGTCGAGTCGCGCGGTCTGTTTATTTTCTTCTCGTTGCAGTTAATTACAGATTATAATCTATATTTGAAAAGCTGCACTGGTAAATAATACATAATACCGATGCAAGAAACTAACGAACACATTTGTACAGTAAATTACAAATATATCTCGAGTTCTATTTCACACACTGTTGCTGATTTGTTATTTATCCTTCTCATCCTCGGACGGTCGTTCGATATTTGTTCTTTTCTCTTCATCTCTCACACTATATCATAATAAAGGAATTTGTTCAATCCTGCCTCATAAATATTAATGATTTTCTTCAGAATTATTAATGTAAAAAATTATTTCAGTAGGTTGTAATGGGCAAAAGTGAGGAGAGCAATTCGACGACCATTGAAGCAAATGACACAAATTTTTTGACCAAATCCCCAACTGACGCTAGCAAAATGCTAGAAGCTGCCCTGCTGCAAATGGACGGAATAATCTCCGGTATTGAAATGAGCTAATTAATGAATGAATAAATAATGTATTATTAGTGAAGTGTCCATAGAAACTAAGAGTATTTACTGTTATAGGTGCTTGTGCCGAAGGAGCGGGCGAAAGAAGCACGGAATGGAAAGGTTCTATAAAAGAAATAACGAGAAATCTCGTGACTATGATAAAAACAGCACCAATACCCCCACCACCGCCGGATCCTACCACAGTCAATATTTTGTTGGAGTGGATGCAGCCAGTAAGTTGATTGAATTTCGCTAGTTTTTTTCATTCCACCGTTAGTAGCTCTCGTGAAAGACAGATGGCCTCGGAGCGTCGGGAGATGCGGGATGCCGGGATGGGGCCAGCGATCCCCGAGACGAAGATGAGGACAGAGAATGCTCTATTTATAAACTCTATCTCTCCCTCTCTTTCTCTCTCCCTCAAAAAATTTCAAGATGTTAATTTTAGTTTCTGAGTAGACGAAACCGTGCCCGCCGGTATGTAAGGGTGTGCTTCGCCGCGTCTCAAAAAGCATTGCCAATTTGGTCGGTCATTTAATAGTTTCAATCGTTGCATTCCCTCTTTCCAACTCAAATAAAGGTTAGAATAGAGTGTTGCAAAGCGCGGGAAGATTTCTTTTGTCCGTTGAGATTTGAAGTATCGTGCCTTATATATGAGACTGGAACAATTGTATGGTGCACATACACATACACATTGTCAAGTAAAATAATTATATCCACGGAATAAATAAAGTGTGAATGACCAGTGACGAAGCGAAGATTTTTTTGTCATTGGAATATGGAGGGTAGTTGGATCGACGAGCAAAGTGGAAAACGACAAGAAGTGCTGCACCCTATACTCGAGGAGGAGGGAAAAAAGAGAAGTAAAGGTTGTTGATCTTATCGATTGATTCTTTAATGACGAATGAATTGACGGTTGAGTTTATTGAAACCAGGTTCGCCGTCTGACTCTTCGGACGCAGCTTCGACTATAAAGCGTTGGGACAACACCAATAACACGACGAATAATAGGTGGACGCCCTCGGAAGCTTATGATACTTCGGGAACCTCCTCGACTTCCGATCAAGGCGAAGATAACCGGGAGAACGGGCAAGCACGAGGAATGCCACTTGGATTTTGCGGCAACTTCAACGATTCTTACAATTTTTGCCAATCCCAGGGGTGTCTCTGTCAAGTACCCAGATCATTCCTCTTTTCTCTTCATTGTTGAATTCATTGAAAAGATTGTTTCTCGACTTGTATCTACATATTGACTTACCTTTCGTAGGCTTGCCTCCTTGGGTATGCCAGGGTGGTAGCTCTGCAAAGCAGTATGCCCAATATTTGTGCTGCGACCGCTAACGTGCTGCCACACATGATGAATTTCTCTCCACCCTTTCAAGCACCCTGTGGAAGGTTCTACACAACTTTTATATTATAAATCTCGATCCTAGTTTCTTTCCACGTTATCTATTCTAATTGATGACAATTTTACAGCGCATCCAATGACCTATCTCGCCATACTTCCAAGGAATTCCTACCTGTGCAATATGCCCCCTTCAATTCTCACGTCTGTCACGTTTCGCAAGCAAGTGGCCTCATCGGGCAAAAGGATAACAATTTGCGCATGGCAAATAAAATTGCTGGCGCTACGTCCCTGTTGGTTCAATCAGGACGGTGCGCTGGATCTTTGGATCGTCGCCGGCGAAGATTGAAGAACAAAGCCGAGCGAGATCAAAGAGCGAAATCCCAAAGTGATTTGATTTGTTGCGATAAAGATAAACCTGCGCATTATTGCTCGTTGCAACAATTCCAGTGCGATTCGCACAAGAGCTACGAGCAAACAAACTATCAAAGCAAAACTGAGGTATATTCTGCACGTGAAAATCTCTCAAGAGAGATTTGCCCAAATTTCTTTTTTACCTATAATCTATTTTGTTTTGCGTAAATGGGCTATCGGCTGTTTAGCCTTTAAAATGTATTATTGGTAAAACATAATTAAAATTTGATATGAAAATATTTAAATTGAAATTATCAATGCCTGCCTTTTATTGCTTTATAAGTTTATTCTAATTTATTTTAAATATTTTTCTGTTTTATTTATTTATTTATTTATTTACTTTTCTGTTTCAGGAGAGACTTCAGAAGTTAGAAAATGAGAGAGGAGCATTGCATATGGAAATTTCTGTTCTTTCTGATCAGGTAGAAGCGCAGTCGAGTAAAATTCTTGAACTTGAGGGCCTACTGCAAGAGAAGAAAACTTCTTTGAGACAAATGGAAGAGGCCTTGCAAAAAGTACAAAAATACTGATACTGATAGAGACTTGTTGAGACCCTTAATTAAATTTGTTGATTTTTTCAGGAAGTCTTATCACGAAGTGCCTTGGAAACTCAAAAATTAGAGCTGCTGAGTTCATTGTCAGAAATGAAGCTTAGACAGGCTAGTTTGGAACATGAAAATTTATCTTTGAGGACCGCAAATCCCTTAACAAATGTATGTATTTTAAGAAAAATATATTATGCAGAAATAAGTAAACAAGACAGTAGGGATACTATATTATTTTTCATTCAGGGGGAAAGATTTAGTAGACATACAGGACAATACAGCAGTTTACCGAGACCGCCAGCAGCATCTTCGAGGAAAGGAGTCGCCTTTGGTAAGGCTCCCAGTTTATTTACTGCCGCGGATACAACAGTGCCACTGAACGTTAAGGGAGTCTCTGCAAGATGCCTTTCGGCTCCTATTCTAGGTTTCAATAGAATATTGTTAATAAGCATGCTTTTGACATGCTCTTCAGAATTGCTCATTTGCCTTTGCCACAAACATTAATTTTTGCTTTTAAGTAAAACTGCTTGTCGATGAGCGTGATAAAGTTTTCGTAAATAATTTAAAAATATTACTAATCACTTACCTTATATAATGTTTCTTTTAACAACTCGAATGTGTATGATCAAATGAAGTGGATGGAGTGAGCGACGTTTGAATTGTAACACTTTTGATATGCTATGGTTTATTTTCCAATAACATATTATCTGAGAGATTGCGTTAGCGTAATGTAATATGGTTATACTGTTTATAGCTGAGGAAGAGAGAACTGTAATCGATGAGCCCAGTTATCGAATGGAAGGGGTGCCAGAGAAGTCGCTATCCGAATTATCAATGGGAGAGATTAGCGATTGGTTAGCTAGAATTGGCTTGGAGTGTTATGCTCCAGAGTTAAGAAGATGGGGTGCTACAGGGAGTAAACTTATGGATGCTACACACAATCAAATAGAGAAAGAGTTGGATATAAAGAATTCATTACACAGGAAAAAACTGTTGTATGCTATTGAATCCGAAAGATCTAACGGAGAAGGTTTTTTAGGATCAGACAAGGTTCAATTGATGTCTATTATAATGTTTTTTTTAACTTTCGTACTTTTAAAAGTTATTAACAGAAAAAATTTATGATATTGACAGATGGATAATGCAGCTGTTTTACGATGGCTAGATGACATTGGATTGCCCCAACACAAGGAGGCTTTCCACAATGCTAAGGTCGACGGTAGGGTGCTTCACAGATTAACTACGGAAGATTTGTTAAGCTTAGGCGTCACTGCTCAATTACATGCTACCAGTTTACGACGTGGTATTCAGGTAAATAACCACAGCTCCAGATGTTATTTGTTTCTAAAGTGACTATTGTTCATGAGGTAACAATTATAATCGATTTATGCAGGTACTGCGAGAGTTAAATTTTGAATACGATAACTTGGAAAGGAGATCTATGAATGGAAATGGTGCAGATGGCAGTAACGTAGCGCTGTGGACGATTCATCGAGTAATGGAATGGCTACGTGTTGTTGATTTAGCCGAATATGCCCCGAATATGAGGGGATCCGGTGTTCATGGTGGATTAATGGTTTACGAAGGTCGTTTTACTTCGGAACTATTGGCCACACTACTCAGCATACCTCCGGCCAAAACGCTTTTGCGGAGACATTTAACCACGCACTTTAATCAGATCCTCGGGAGGGAGGTAGTGCATCATAAAAGGGACATGGAGAGCACAATAGGATTCGTGCCTCTTACACTTACTGCTAGATTGAAGGTTACTATTTGTTGTGGAAATAGCAAAAATTTTTGATTTTATGATTGTTTTCTTTAACAGTTTATTTATAAAAATGAATGTTATTTTTAAAAATTCAGATACCAAAGAAATCTCAATTCACATTGAAGCGTAAGAAAAGCAAAAACGAGGTTGACTATGGTAATTTGGTCTGTCCACTGGACGCTTCACCACCAGGTACACCATCAACGCCCACATCAACACCGGGCAGCCCTAACATGAACTCACCTACTCTCTAACATCAATCACGAATTCATTCAAGCAATCGTCTTAACTAACCCGTAAGTCTAACTCGACTAATGCTACGCTGCTTAAATGTTCGATCACGGTTATCTGGTTTACTTTATAACATTACCGCTTATAATTCTAATAATCTAGCCTATTCATTCAAGGTTTCTCTCTCTCTCTCTCTCTCTATCGAATTTTTACATTCTTTTTACATGGTATTATACTCATTTATTTTATCTTCACTTTCAACCAAAATTTTATGGTTTGTATAGACAATGTGTATGTGAAGTATATAATGAAATGATTATTACAGATTTGGAAGTCATGGAACAGAAAAAAGTCATTGGCTGCATATAAGACAAATATTGGTTATCAAATTGTGGTAGTATCAGAAGAGATTGAATTAATTTCAATTGATCCATTTTTCATACGTATGCTGTTACTTGGAATAAAATAACAATTTAAATGAACGGTGATTAATTGGCATCGTTAGAGGTCAAGATAGGGGACCACTGAGTAATATAGTTTTAGTAATTAGCTCTTCCCATAATGTATAAAGTAGATATGATTTATTTGTGAAATATATTCTAGTATAATGTAACGACGAATGTTTCTACAAACTCTGCCTATTGGAAAGTTTTGCTATGTAAGTTTTGATAGTATTTTTATTAGTGGAAAACTATTTTTCTTTTTGTTGTGCGTCGTCGTATGCATCACGAAAGTAAAAATAAAGGAAATAAAAGTAAAATATAAAGTTTTTGATGCAAAGCAGATGTAAAGTCGGATATGCACAATGCTGTTTCTTCCTTTGTTGGATCTTGTATCGGCAGCATTGCTATAGCGAAATGCGAGAACCACATTGGAGAATGAAAAACATCAGTAATGTCAATTTTGGTATGTCGTCGGTTTAAGATTTAAGATATTATATCTTTGTACTATCAATCTTTTTTCGAACAAAAATATGTATATACATGATATTTCAACGTTTATATATATATATACACATATATATGTGTACATTGTATAAATATTTATTTTATTGTTTCTACAACCCCTTTCCAAGGATATATCCCGATAAAGCGTGCTTTCGAATTTTAATTCTAGTTACATAAACTATACACTCCACGCTTTCTACATGTAAAAGTGTAAAACTCGAAATGAACCTCAAGTATTTTCTCGATCTCCCTCCCTCCCTCCCTCCCTCTCTCTCTCTCTCTCTCTCTCATTTTAGCGGAGTTCGAGGAAGCACTGACTATTTTGACACACTCATTTTACAATATGGTTAGGCATAAGGAAAATCTTCAGTGAAAAAGCTGTTTTTAAAATTTTTTAAATATGAAAATTAGGAGTTAGCGGATAAAGATGAGAATAATATTTCGAAAGATAAGATGTCAATGGGTTCTTGGCAAATGGTATGGCGGAGTTGAATCAAGCACCATCTGAGGAGGCAACCCTGCGGGCTCGAGGGTACAAACTTTTACGAAAACTGGGCGAGGGAGCTTATGCCAAGGTTACGATTCTCCATGGAATAGAAAAATTAATAGAACCGAAAATAATAAAATGGAAACTCCCTAGGTGTTTCTCGCCGAGTATCGAAGAATCGAAGAAGATGGTGAAAGGAAAGAACAGACGTCGCAGATGTTGGCTTGCAAAATTATAGATGTGAAGGAAGCGCCAGAAGATGCCGTGAAAAAATTTCTACCGAGAGAGTTAAATATTTTGGTCAAATTGAATCATCCCCATATAGTACATGTGCACAGCATCTTTCAAAGAAGATTGAAATATTTCATTTTCATGAGACACGCCGAGAATGGCGACCTCCTTGAATTTATTTTAAAGAATGGTGCTGCTTCGGAGGACCAGGCAAGAGTTTGGCTTCGACAACTTGCTCTGGGTAGAGAGAACAGTTAAATATTAGTAAGAGAAAGAAAAGACAATTATTTCAGAAAGAAAATAACTGAACGATTAATATATATATATATATATATAAGCATATAGTATGTGGTGCATATAATTATAATTTTAAGTTGGAATCAATAAAATGTGTGCAGGGCTGCAATACCTGCACGAAATGGAAATAGCACATCGTGACATGAAATGCGAGAATGTTCTATTGACTAGAAGTTTAAACGTGAAGTTGGCCGACTTTGGATTTGCTCGGTACATGCTGGATCATCGCGGAAAGAGAGTACTGAGCGATACTTACTGCGGGTCTTTGTCGTACGTGGCACCAGAGGTATTACGGGCGATGCCTTACAATCCAAAAAAAGCGGACATTTGGTCATTGGGCGTGATTCTCTATATAATTTTGAACAGAAGGATGCCCTTCAATGACACAAATATGAAGCTACTTTACGAACAGCAGATTGGTCGAAAATGGAAATTTCGTCGAAAAGTGATTATATAGTATAAGTATATTTGATCCGGATCTTATATCTTTAAAACCTAAAACAATATACCTGTTATTATTGTACTCTCAGATTGTTGAAAACCTAAGCATGAATGTGAAAAAACTAGTAGCCAGTTTATTGGAGCCGGACCTAATAAAACGCGCAAGAATTTTGCAAATACTCGACAGTGATTGGCTTGCCATGGATCCACGTTTGAAGGTTATGGCGCCATCAGAGAGAATGGCTTTGGAGAGTGCCATCGAGGAAAGAAAGAAAAACGAGAAGAAATTTACGCAAAAAAAGGATGTAAGTATTCCGAGATAAAATAAGATGAATTGAAGAATCTATTGAATGTAATTGTAATTACGGGTATGTAATTATAGAAACAAAAAGCAGAAGTCACGAGAGTGACTAGCGCCAAGCAGTCAAGGCAGCTTCCAGCAAGTAGTGTCGCAAGCTCAGCTCCGAGTTTTGTTGTCAGAACTAGTAGAGAAGTAACAATAATCAAAGACGCTATCTGCAAGGTTTTTCGATCCAGTCAATAATGAAAATCACAGCCCTGCGAGTTGAAACAATGCGATTACAATTTGTTGTTAATAATATCTATTTCTTTCAGATGGAAATTTCCAGTATGACGCATGACGGCATGCGAATTGACGCATGACGGCATGCGAATAAACCACCGAAACAATAGTTCCCTCTCCCATGGTAACTATATATACATATACTATATATATGCATATTTATACACGTGTACTTTAAAAGTAGTATAAGTATACAGTATTTACTGTTACAACCCGAACTAACGGCTATATCAGTGGTAGCAATAACTTGATCCTTTGTTTATCCCAAGATCCACTTTCAGTCAGTCAATTACGGGGAAGCAGCGGTTAACCTGTTTCAGCGATAATTACTACAAGACGACGAATCTCGCTATATATAAAATGTCCAACAGAATAAAGTCCATCCTGTCTTAAAAACCAATAAAATTTATAGACAACGAATGATATTTGAAAAAGAAGCTGCTCGTCCTCAGACTGCCTCGGAACGAGAGTCGCGAGGAAATATATATTATCGTGAAACTGTAGCGACCTCTGTTCGGTGGTAGTAGATCCAGGTACTCCATCCAGGAAGTAGGAGATAGGGGTCGGCAGATAAGGAAGAAGTCGATGACGAGAGAGAGAGATGGTCACAAGAGGGTAGTTTTGTCGGTTGGTAAGAAGGGTGGTTATGGCAGATAATGGTAAAATTCTAGTGAGGGGAGTGGAGAATGACGTCATAGGGGGCAATCGACCAATCAGCGCAATTCCAACGAGCAGTCGTGTTTTCCGGCTCCGGCTGCTCGGCTCGTGCGACGCCATATTGCCGTGACGGAGCGGCGGTGTGTTTATATCCGTACATCCGTAGACCGTAAGTCCGTAACTGTACGATCAGCACGTTTTTAACGGGCACCGGAAACTTTGGCGAGTGACGCGCGAGCGAGTCGACCGTTGAGTGTCGGAGTCGAGTACGAGTAGTGAATACACTGGCACACTGAACGTTTGCTTGCACGCGCCAGCCTCGCTCGCTGTCGACCGAGAATATCGGGAAACTCCTGTCTACCTGCTAGATTCGAGTAGTGCTAAACGTGCAAACGAGTGCCGAGTGTTGCAGCCCCTTATACTTGTGCCCTCGGGACGGGACAGCCTTAAAGCTCTTTACAGTTTCGTGCACTCTCCGTCGCAAGCACCGCCGTCACCGTCACAGCCACCGACTACTCATTGCCCCCTCTGCAACAACTCTATAGCAGTACTACTACCAAAACCAACCCATACCAATCGAACCAACGAGCTTGTTTGTCCTGGGATCCGTCGTTGTCATCGTCGAGGAGAAACTTGGAGTGGATAATTTGACAGAGAGAGAGAGAGAGAGAGAGAGTGGGGTGGGGGGAGGGTGGGAGAGAAAAACAGAGAGAAAGAGAGAAAGGAACCATGCCCGTCCGTAAGCAAGGTAGTAGTAAGCTCCTACTAAGCTGGCGAATCGCATTGACGTATCATCAGCCATAGGTTAGGGGCGTTTTCCACGACCACCGGGTCACTCGGTCAGCTGTCATCCTTCTCTCGACACGCGACTTCCGGCGCGATACCCCGACCACGTGACCCTTTCCAATGCCTTTGTTTTCCTCCTTCTCTCCTTACGACCTTCGAAGAATTCTACTGGAAACATACTGTAAACACTCATTGCACGCTGACAAGAAGCTGTCGGAAATCTCCTCGATATAGCCACGTTCTTCGGTGAAACTTAGCTTGGAATGAAATTCGTATAAACGATACACGCTACTGTTTCTCTTCATTCATCATGGAATCTTTTCCGATCTGACCTTTCGCCCTTCGCTTTTCATTCTAATTGTCTTTCTCTCTGTCTCTCCCCGTCTCCCTCGTTCTAGTTGTGTACGTTGCAGATTAAGTTTACGCGAAGCGTCTATTATACGACAATGTTATGAAAGGGAAGAATACAGTTAAGCTCTTTACCTGGAAAGCTTTTCTACGTCGAGATCAAAGCGTAAACGAATATTTATGCTCTGCTTGAAGAGACTACCGTTCGCTGCCAGTTTGCCAACTATATAATATAATAGTATACAGCTACACAGTCTTATCAAATCCTTTTCAACCTTAAATAACCGAGACTCGTCTGAGGTTTCATCATTAATTATGCAAAGTAGCGTCATTGTACCTGCAAAATTTTACTGCCTTGCGTCTAACCAGCTTAAACGTTATTATTGTTATCGTTAACGTCGACAAGATTGAAAACATTTCGGGGTGTACTACGTTGTTTGATTTGACGCGAGTTTGGATCAGAGGGCAATTCTGTCTAAAAATAATCAAGTGTGTTATCTTTGAAGCACAAAAAGTATGTTTTATTATATTGCACGTGTAGCTCGTCCAAAGTGCTAGTACATTATAAATAATATATATATATATATATATTTTTTAGGAAATTGTGTATGGCTTAAGTACTTACAGATCTGTTACGATTGAAACAAATTCGGTAAGACGAGGAAAATAATAATGATTAGCGTTGGGAGAGGAATCGAGAGAGAGAGAGAGAGAGAGAGAGACATGTAACCTCGAGTACAGAAACGTTGTTTGGCGACCGAGCCCGTGGCCGTGAGAGTCTGCTACGGCGCGGCGTGAGCTGCGGCAAAAGCTCCGCCAGTGTCCGAAATTATTGCGTTTTCTTGGCCATCGTCCAAACCAGCGAAGATCACCACGGCTACGACGCGATTATTGCAACACACACCTTCTTGGCCTAAATCTCCAACTTTCCGCCAAGCTTCCGATAATTCCGCCTTTTTTCGCACACACCCGAGGAAGACCACAGTCTTATAATGCAGCTTTTCGGAACAAGCAAATATTACGGAATACGAAACGGAAAATTGAAGCTTGCAACGCAAGAAATGACCGCAAATAATTAACCCTTCGTTTGTAAACCTAGCTCTTCCGTTTTCGGGTTAAAACCACGAAATCACCACTTTCCTATCAAGTTGCTTTATTTATTTAACAAAAACTCTATAAAAAGTGTATTTTTAATTATTTTATATTGATACGTGTGAAGTAAAGAGTTTGGAACGTTAGCATTAATTTTGTTGGCATTTTTTGAGTTTACTGACAGGGTAAAAAATTATTGGCGGGATGTGAAGGACTCCGATTTACGAACGGACAAGGCACTAAAAAATCTCTACAATAAAGGGTTAATGCTATTCCGTTTACTTTGCCCATCGTCATGATTTTTAATTATTTTTGCCGGACGTTAATGAGTCAATATTTGCATTTTTTAACAATGTTACTGAAAGTATAATGAAAAAACGCGCTAGTTGAAACTATCGGATACTTGAATGTTTGAACAGCTGCATTTAAACTCGCGATACTTTTATCAAGAATTGAACAACTTAAAAAATCTTGCGATTTGTGAAACAACCACGTTTTCCTTTTTCCCCTCACGTGTTCACTTTTCCATTAGTCGAAAGAGATAATTTATCACTGCTTTATCAATAATGCGTGATGGACATACGATTAATTTAATCTTTTCACCATAACCTCCCAAGAGCCTCGTATTCATACTCATGTCAGTAAGCAAGAGAAAGTATAGTATTTAATTACACCTGGTCAAGCACTTAAGAATCAGAGCTCATGTGACATAAGAGTCTTATTCTGAGTGCAAGCTAACCAAGTTGTCTAGTGTGAATTATAAGTGTACCCGAGTTTATAACGATGAGCTTGGTAGAGGATAATTCTTTATGAAAAAAGCTGTTGAAACCACACACAAATAAACTATTTGGTCAATAAATATCTAGATTTTAAACATATTGAGAAGAAACGAATATCTACACACAACAACGTTAAACACATAATAAAGTTTTATGAGAAAGAATAGAGTAGTATGGTATATATTTTGATTGGAAGCTTTTGGTAAAAATTAAGCCTTCGTATATGAGCAGTTCGAAACGTTGTGAGTTGTGACTTGTGAGCAGTCGGGAGTCCCCATGTACAGTGTATACATACAATCGATAAACATCGGGAAATTGGATCGTCCTCTTCGTGCTATGTGGTATAGAGGTATAGTATACATATAAATATCGGCAAGAAAGTAGATAGCGAAGTAAATCAAACCACGCAACAATAAATTTTCCACATTGTATGTATATATTAACGCAACTGACTTGCATTGATTTTGCTTCCAAGATTAGACAAAGAGTGATAAAGAGAGATTCTATTGGCTAAAGTATTGAGATTGTTAATTTTTCGAGAGCAGAAAATCGGCACATGAGTGTAGAGCGTGAATGTGTGAGTGTCGGTGCTGCCTGATAGAGCCGAGTGAGCGAGCCGAAACGACTAATTTAATGCGACACGCGAGCCTCCTTGTACGTCCGCATTGTGTCGCTACCTGGCAAACTTAGTGATCCGTCATCCGTCTGGCGGCTGCTCGCTCGGCACTCACCGATCGACCGACCGACTAACTAGACTCTGAACGGACTGAACGAGCGAGATCTCCTCTTAGTCCTTTCTCGCGAGGGTTCGAGACTTTGAGTGCTGACTGCTGAGACAGATTCAACTCACAAGTCCGACGATGTGACCGAATCAATAGGAAAACGCTTACGCGAGTCTGCGCAAACGACTGAATTGAACACGTGGAAACTTTTACGCGGGAATTGAATAAGATGCGAGGAGCTTGAGGCTGAGAACTGAGAAGAAAGAAAGAGGCGCCACCGATCAAGTGCGACAACTGTCATCTTCCATGCAATACTATGTACATATATTGAGTAGATTTTTAGCATTTGGATTGATCAAGGGAGATGCACGAGCCATACGTATACGTATACATATACATATATATATATAACGGTACGGTGGTTGCTTTTCGATGACGCCCATATCGATTTTTAAATGCGAGTTAAAGGCAAAGGGGCCGATCGTCCTTTGGCCGATTGGCTGGCTCATTCCTCTTCGTTTGCGTAAAACGATCCAGTTTGCACAGTACATTCTTTGATCATCGTTCTTTTATATATACGCCGGGATCACAGGTCTATAATATCGTAACGTTAAACGAATTCAAACATATTTCTGTTAAAATGAAACTATATAACCTCAATTTGCAACTGCATATACAGGGTGTCTCGTAAGTCTAGCATGATTTGGAGTACGCTTTTTTAATTGTATTTTCAAGTCTAAAAGATATGATATTTAAATAAGTGATTACAATTGAACGAAGAATAGAGTAATCTGTGAAAAGTAAATAATAGCTACTAATTTTTCGTAGTTTCCCGTTTCTTTTTTCTCTTCGTCGTCAATATGTCAGTACATCTTAGGGCGGATTATACCAATTCGTTGAACGAGAGACGAGTACAAAAACTAATTTCTCATTGTCATTGGTTGTTAGAGTCATTCAAACTTGGATAAACATTAAAACTGATTAAGGGAAACCGGTCATTAATACAATTAAAGGATGTACAGGATATATATATTTTTCTTTGTCCTATTTCTCGTAGAAACTTAATTGTTTGCAAATTCGCAACAAGTGAAAATATCAAACTGATTGTGAAATTTATACTAAGGTAAATACGTAAATATGAATCTAATTTACTGTGCAATCTGTACATGCCGGTATATCAGTTTTATTAAAATTAATATGATTCTTTTACCACTATTTTCTAAAGGAGGATTTGTTCTTGCAAGAATGAGTGAGAGAGAACATTGACTCAAATACTTAATTAATCGAGTATCGTCGTAATTAGGCGTTTGAGATAAAAATTGTTCACAGAACTTTTACGCTTCGAATAACACGAGGAATAATTAGGAAAAATTTTGCAGACATTTAAAGCACACCCTGTGTATCTATATAGTGTAAGTGCGTGTGTATATTGCGAATATAGTATAATTTAACACAGCAATATGTTTAATAGGATAAGGAAGTACAGGGCAGTCTTATTTGACTATGTCGCATGATGGATTGTGTTGGGTAATAACTATCAAACTGAGATGGATCGCTCTTGTAACAGTAATGGACAAGGTGCTCATTGTCCTGGATGAGTGGCTAATGATTAATATCGCAGCTGGACCCGCGCGCGCGCGCGTGGGATTAGATAATTTTTCAGTGTTTTAATTTCTTCAATTTTTCACGCCACGGTTAATGTCGAGCCCAAGATAATCATTGACAATTTCATCGAGGAAAATCTATGGAAATTCAGTGGAATTCAGGTCGTTCGCGCAGCTTCGACAAAAACTGTTCAATCGGTTTTCAGGCTGGATGACGTCACGTCGGTCCCCTCCCCCCCATTCCCAGTATTTAGAGAAACGCCACAGCAACTTCATTACATATATATGTATGTGTATATGTGCATCTCACTTTCGCACCATCGTCGCACGCACCAAACGTATATGGAACACTCGATCAGTTCAAATCAAGTTATTTTTCTCAATCCTATGTCATTGAAATTAATAAAATTGTTTTATATTTTCTCACTAATTTATTTCCTTCAATCGAATCTTATTCCAACTACCGCATAGTTAGATCAAGTCGTACGCGTTTTAGTCTCTGGCATCTGACGAGGAACGACGAGGAACGACGAGGACCGAATTAATTTTAGTCGATGCGATTGAAGCAGTTGAATCGCGAATTTCGTGTCCGCTACAACATCGGTTAAACTCTTCCCGGTTTGCTTTATTTTCCGATAGAAAAAATGCTCGATACTTGGTCGACTAACAAAATATACTTGAAAAAGTAAAATCAAAATTGCGGTTGAAAATCGTACGTAGATATCGTTAACAGGATTTTCTTTTTTCTTTTACAATTGAATAGAGACTGAGAGAGAAAAAATTGAGTGGTGAAGGGGGGGGGGGGGGTAGACGCACACACACACATATAAGAGAGAGAGAGAGAGAGAGAGAGAGAGAGAGAGAGAAAAGGTGATAGAGCAAGAGAGTAATCGTGCGTATAACGAAGAAAGCAAGTTTTATTAATTTTATTTTTTATCGACGAGGAAAAGGGGGAAAAAGTATCGTGTATTTAGACGCGTGAATTTAAAAACTTGTCTGCCTTATTCTTCCCTTTATCCCTGACGCGTATCGTGCAGTTTCCTCTATCACGTGGCAATGCACAGTGTTAGCTACCTTAACGGCACGAACTTTTGTCTTTTCGCGAAGAGATATCCACTCGTTACTTGATATTAGTGCCAAATCATTGTACGTCCACGAGAAAATTTGTAATTATTCGCTAGGAAAAGGTTCAAATTAATTAAGAATTTTTCAC
This sequence comes from Prorops nasuta, assembly GCF_024137725.1. Taxonomy (NCBI): domain Eukaryota; kingdom Metazoa; phylum Arthropoda; class Insecta; order Hymenoptera; family Bethylidae; genus Prorops; species Prorops nasuta. The sequence continues at coordinate 11,513,383 of NW_027116801.1, read as the reverse complement.
ATATTATTAAACTGTAGCAGTTTATCGAAATAAAGAATCAAATGTAGTTTAGCTGACGTGAAACTATATAAGGTGGAAAGAATAAGCTGTTTAACTTTCGATTTTTGAGTAATTGTTGCAAGTTGATTTACAACGACATTTATTAGTCTAACATATATATATATATATAAGAACTATGTACGGAGGATCTGGCGAAACTCCAGATCTCGTCACTTCTAAATTCAGAAAGAATCATTGAACGTATATCCATCAGCATTTTAAGGGGAGATTTTGCATTTTGGGCCTTTTCTAATTAGCGAGCTTAATGAGCTTGGATCGAATAAATTCTCCTTACGTAATTTTATCTATTTATGTCCCGTTGCTTTCGGCCAGCTGATTTGTCTAAGCACGAATTAGGTTGACGTTTCTAATAATAACGAAAAGCTTCCGCGCTTGATTAACTTTTCCTTTAAGTAAAAAATACCTCCCCCCCCCTCTCTCCTTTCAAATATAGGCACAACTGCCGAACCTAAAACTCTTTTTCCCCAATTAAATCGACTGTGTATATATATGTACATTTGATCCAGTCAATTATTGCAAGCTTAATATATTTGCATAGCGTATAGACAATTTGCAGACCAAAATTATTGTACCATTTTTAATTTCAACTCTTACAATTAAAAGTTGAAAATTGTTTAATTGGACGTTTCCAATTCGTAGAACAATTTTTGAAACCAATGATGATTATAATATAGGAAACTTTGAATTTACAAGGCTTTAATTATTGTTAGTAGCTCATTAATTAAATAATAAATGTAGAAAATGACAAAGGATTTTGTTGTTAAAAAAAATTTGGAATTTTTTAATAGGTAATAATTAAGTTAGTAAAGCTGCACGTGTATGTATACGGTGTACGTGTAACTACCTCTGGTACAAAAATTTTCATAGGAAACCTTGCTAGAAGCTGCTGTACGTGGAATGATATAATATTCGTTATTAAATAACTGTGTGACATTTTTCGCGCAAGTGCAAACTTTTGTTTTAACGGGTTTGGAGAGAGGATCCGAGTACAGTGGAGAAGCCACGTGTGTGGTCGGGCGATATTAATGGTACTTTTCCACTTATTCCCCATGCGGTTGGTCACTTTTTTTCCTTACATTTACATTCGCTCGCGGAAGAATTATAGCTCCTGGGAGCTTCCAGCCGAATTTAGTTGGCAGTGCGAATTTTCATGATCGATGCGCAACCTTTTCGTTTTTGATCGGATTAAAAAGAAGCCGAGAATGGACAGTGTGTAATTTATGTGCAACGTCGAACGTCGACCAACTGGCGTATATATAAATAAGGCGTATAACTAAAGATCAAAAATATCAATAAAACACCCCCCTCCCTTGGAATATATACACAAATATTTTATTCATTCTTAATAAAGTTGAATTGAAAAAAAACTTTGATCCAAACTTTCTTTTCTTATTCATTGTGCATTTGGTAAATGTCTCGCATTTGAATAATAAATAATCGTATATCGGTGAAACTTTCATTGGGTTTCGTTACTGCAAAGTACACTGTGTCGTCTTAAATGTGGCTTCCGGTGATTTCTGTGATATGGGCCGCAGCTTACATTCTCCAATGCAAGGTTATGGGCAAGGTCATTGTGCCTCGGCTAGACCTGAAAGATGCAGAAGGTATTTCTACCCCTCCCTTATATATCTGTGTCTACAGTTGGATGAAAGAATAATAGACATGAGAGGAATGAAACGATGACGAAGCAGCAGTCGAATCTCTTGTCTATTTTGAGGACCAACGTTTTACTTTGGCAATTTTAACTCGCAATCAATTTCTTGGGAAATTGCCTCAATATATAGAAATTTCCCAGTCTTTCGGTGTAGTGTGTGTTTGTCTAGTACTTAGCTATACAAACTTATTAAAAGAAAACTGCTGTAATGCTAGCCAATTGTTTATTTATTTTAATTTTTTTATTGTATTATTAGAGAGTAGTTTCCATTTTTTTGAGTATTTTATAATTTCGCAATTCCTATAATTAATTTGGTTACGTAAATATAAGATTACGTTAATAATCTCTCAAGAGTATATGGTTATTTATATTTTTTAAGAAAAAATATTGTTCAATTTCAATTTTTATATAGAGCTCATCCTGATTGTCATTTTGTCCCGCATAAAACTCTCTATATGTCCTTTTTTAACTATTTCAAGCAGATTCCAATAGGTAATAAGATATACTAATTAAAATTCTGACTTGGTACGTTTGTAACCCGATTAAAGTATATTTATTAAGATTAAAGGCAAAAACCAATGATTAGTGTCTATATATTTAGGAGTTGATTAATTATAGTGGTTATATAGTTTTCTTATGAGTTTTCTATTAAATTCACAACGAGTTAATTAGAGCCTGATTATATAGCATTAATTAAATTTCTATAAATATAATTGTTTTGTCGCTCTCCTGTAATTTAAAATCACTGATGATTCGAAAAAGTCGAGTGAGTTAAGTGAGAGATGGAGTTTCCGTGGTGTGAACACTGCGAAAAGACTCGAATGGATTATGAACAAACGGGGACAAAGTGGTCATACATCACATGGATGAAACGTGGTAAAACTGCTAATTATGTCGAGGTAAATTTGCGTAGTTGTGCGGATTTAGCTGGGGTGGGGGGTGGGGTAATGGGGGGGGGGGGGGATCGCAGCGCATCCTCCCATCTGTCGCAGCTGCAATATTATATATATGTATAAAGTGTACGTAACCTGATGTATATTCCTATTCGCGTTCCTTTTGGCAACACCCCTTGATACCACCCTCGGTTAACACGTACTCCGAGATGGTCGAACCGATTAAAGCCTCTAAACCGGATCGGGAAAACGTCTCTTTCTTCGAAATAAAATTAAACGATAATTATTCAGATTGTAAACAAATTCTTGTTATTTTTCTGTTCCAGGTGAGTGTTTGAGGAGCTATTCCTCTATGTAGAAGCGAATCTAAATCCTTGGTAATAGTCGACGAACAGATGCAGGTACGCCAATATAGGAAAAATATCGTTTGACTCGCATTTTTTAATAATCCACTAGGTTGTACTAACGGAAATTGAAAGGTCAACTGGTTTCAATGAATAAAAATTGTACAATGGAACCAATTCGAAAACACATGTTTCTGGTTATATTCTTGAATTTTGTTTTTCTTTTTTTAATTTTGCATTGGCCTCTAGATAGAAATAATGCAATACACTGGCTGCAGAAACTTTGGATGATACCAATGATCAACCCTCGAGTCCAAGTGGAAGGTCATGGGTCCCGCTCGAGTCCAGTCTCGCTTGGGATCTACTGGACAAAGTTCAAGAAGCTTGTCCCGATGTCACGCAGTTTTTCTCATTTTGTCTTCCGAAGCCACACAAGTAAAATTATAGAGAGAGAGAGAGAGAGAGAAAGAGAGAAAACTGGAAATGAAAAAAGGGAGGAAGACTCAAGACTCTTTTATACTCTGATCTATACTATATAACGGAAGTTGAAAGGTCAACTGGTTTCAATGAATAAAAATTGTACAATGGAACCAGTTCGAAAACAAATGTTTCTGATTATATTCCTGAATTTTGTTTTTTTTTCTTTTATTTTGCATTGGCCTCTAAATAGAAATAATACAATACACTGCACGGCTGCAGAAACTTTGGATGATACCAGTGACCAACCCTCGAGTACAAGTGGAAGGTCATGGGCCCCGCTCGAGTCCAGTCTCGCTTGGGATCCACTGGACAAAGTTCAAGAAGCTTGTCCCGATGTCACGCAGTTTTTCTCATTTTGCCTTCCGAAGCCACACAAGTAAAATTATAGAAAGAGAGAGAGAGAGAGAGAGAGAGAGAGAGAGAAAACTGGAAATGAAAAAAGGGAGGAAGTCTCAAGACTCTTTTATCCTCTGATTTATACTAGCGGAAGTTGAAAGGTGAGCTGGTTCCAGGGAAGAAAAATTGTACAATGGGACTAATTGAAGATAAATGTTTTGGGATTTATACATATATATATATATTCTTGTGAAACCTTCATATTTTCCCTTGCATTGATCTCTGGATAGAAATAGGATTGATGGGTGTCAGACAAAGTTTGGATAAGCATGATAGCAGTAGTGAAAGCCTATCGAATCCAAAGTAGAAGGTCACGAGGCATACTGAAGAAAGTCGAGGCCTGCACTTCAGTATCTGCACCTGCGATCCACATGGGACAAAGTTCGAGAAGGTTGTCTCGATATCACACAGTTGTTCCCATTTCGTCCTCCGAAGCCGCGAGTAAAAATTGTACAACGAGAGCTGAAAATGAAAAAAGGGAGGAAAAGAGAAGATTAGCTCGAGCCTCGCAACGACACTGATGTATTCGAGTCTCCGTGCTGGCTGTCAGATCTAAATTGTTTCGAAGCAAATAGCACCCGAGCTCTCCCATTACTGGTAAATTGCGCTCGCTGCACTTCAGCCTCGCAACAAATAACAAAGATTTCGGGAGGAAGAAAAAGTGTTGGATAAAATATAAGAGTGGAAGAATTTCAAGCTCCATTCGTCGAGTGTTATCTCTCGTCCACCGCGTGCAATCAAAGTGATTTGAAATGGGAAGAAGTGGAGCTGTAGAGTGTATATATATATATATATATATATATATAAACCCATGTAAAAACTTTGTTCGCTAATTCTTCGGGAGACTTTCAAATTGAACGTGAGATCGAATTATATATATATATATATATATATAGGTATATGAATAGTGAATTTCTCATATTTATTCGCTCAAAGTCCCATGCACAGACTTATAAACGTAAGCGACACGTGCAATTTACGAGCATCCCTCGGTTTCGGCCTCGGTCTCTTGCCCAGTCTTGTCCCTAGATATATGGTACTCGTTGGACGCTCGACCGACAATCACGTTGTTCTGGCTGTATGCTCTTAACCGCCGTCAAACTATCCCAATAAGCCCCGAGCTGCAATTACGCTTCAATGTTAAGAACTTGGAGCAAAATAAGGCTAAACTGCACGACGGTTTTACAAATATCAAATACGTGCGGAAAGAATCTAAGAAAACAGTTTTTTTATGATACTTTGTAGCTTTGAGTCACTGCAATCGATCAACGATGGAGATTTCGTAGGAATTACGACGCGACGTTGTAATAAACTATATATGAATAATAAAGTGGAAAACTCAGGGTTATATGGAATCTTTCGGTGAAACTTTCCAGAGGAACATTTTTCGCGAAGAATAAATGGCACGAGTTTTAAACATTTTCTCTGCTTTCTCAGTCTCAAAGCTGTAGGTCTTCGAGCGCACGCGATCTAATCTTTTTATCTTTATCCCTTCTCGCGTTAGATTTAAAGTAATTCGGTAATTATTGTTGCTTAATTTTATTTCAAGGTCTCAATTTTCTTAAAGAAGGTGCACCAAGAGAGCATATGCTTGCATGCAATAGACTTAATTTCCATTTGTATGCCTTTTAAGATTATTTCTTATTACAATCTTATCGTCATTCATATAAAAGTTGTGTAATATGAAATTAAAATTAATATCCATGAGATAATTATATAAAACGCTGACTCAATAATTGAATTCATTTCGAATGCAGACATCAGTTTTGCCTCGAGTTGCAAAATGATCGCATAAGGATGCTCCGTGCATTGTGGTACATATATAGTGTATCAGTAATGATGTTTTTAATCCCTCAATGGGGGCACGCGGGACGTCCAGAGCACCCCAAAAATAGAAATCTATGACTAACTTAGTGAAAAATTTGTGCAGTCACTTACAAGTATTAGCGTTTAATTAATAGAAATAACTTAAAGAAATGCAACTGCTATTGTATACCAATGGGAACATTGCATAGATGATATTTATTGGAAAATAAATCTGAATTCGTAAATATTTTACGTCAAACAACGATAAACAAATGGGGTGTCCTTGGTAACCCACGCGCCTATTGTTGGGTTAATTTAAGTAACATATAGGCACTTTCGAGGGTGCTTTTAAAATATGCAGAAAGTAGATTATGTATATACAGCACCATGATCAAGAATGTAAGACGTCGCAGATGATATTTATAATTGGTATAGTTTCACATGTGTGCGTGTAGCAATACGGAAGGGTGAAGTACGAGCTTCTTTTGTATGTCGAAAGGGAAGTGTCAACGAAAGTGAGAGTAAAGTAATTTTTCCGTTGAATCCAAGTCCTGATTTATCTCAGCAATGATGCGTTTAAAGATGTTATAGTATAGGACTTTTCTATACTTACTTTATCCTGAAGAATATGTGGTTAAAATTAAAAACATTATTGCTGATACACCCTGTATACCATTCGGTGCTGCTTGGATGAGGCTTCGGCTGATATTCCGAATAAAGGATGCGTGTGCCATTGCTGAAAAAGGTTTCCCCTATACAATACGCTATATAGGATTATTTATCATTATTGTATAGAGAGTCGATCGATAACGCCATGACTTTAAAATCTCATTAATATCCATTTATTTAATCAATCGCTCGGTGTTTTACAGGGCTTTGTTAAAAAATACTCATAACGTTCGCTATTTATATATGATACACACTAAGCTACACTCGACTATATTTAGAATAGCCTATAAGATTTCTAGATATAATTTATTGCATCTATCTATCTGTACATGCACCTATGTGAATCAAGCGTACATTATTCTCCTGGCACTCGTCGCTTGATCTGAGGATTTTATTTAAACAGACCTTCATGAGAGAGAGAGAGAGAGAGATAGAGATAGAGAGAGAGAGAGAGACGCTGAGATATACACGCACGCAGTCACGTCAGTCGGTTGTTTGTTTAAAAACAAACCGAGCGGTAATTTGATTTATTGGTCATTAATACTATCGCGGAAAAACAAGAGACGTATATGGATAAAAGGAGAGATATGGGAATTAAGGAGCAGGAAGGATGAGGGGTGGGGGGTGAAGAGTAAAAAAGTTTCAGAGTTTCATGAGTTCGCTTTGTATCTGTTGAAGGCTCTTCCCTTTAGTCTCTGGCATGACAAAGATGATGAAGGGAATGGCTGATAGCTGCAAGAGGGCGTAGAACCAGAAGGTGTACTTTTCACCAATCAGGGAGACAAGTGGTAGATAAGTGGCTGCGGAGGTGAAGGAAAATATACCAACGCAGACGCTTCCGATGCAAGCAGCCACACACTTGACATTGGGAGCGAAGAGCTCCCCGAGGACGGTGCTGGGGACCGGAAGTATACCGGTGAAGGTGGCGATTTGGAAGAAGAAGACCGCGATTAATGCCAGTGCCTGGGTCTCGGTGGTATCGAGGGCCCAATCGATCAGAGCGAATTGCGCACCCAGAGACACCAGAGAGACGGCGACCAGAGCGCAAGACGAGGCCAGCAACAATTTCCTACCGTATCTGTCTATGAGGAAGATGGAGAGTGCAGAGGCGACGATCCCGCAGGCCATGACGCACATGACGATTACCGAGGGCCTCATCCAGGTAACCTTGGCAGAGATGAGGATGCTCTCCATGTAGAAGAGGATGTTGTTCAGACCGCACATTTGGCAATACATGTAGAGGAAGAGGCAGACTATCATGGGCCTCCTGACGTGAGGATGCCGGAACTCGGCCAGAGTCTTGAAGAAAGGCAGCTTCTGGGAGGAATCGACAAAGTTCTTCAAGTTCTCCAGCTCTGCTTGGGAGTCGCAGGCCCTGTCGTAGAAGGCTATCGATTTCCTGGCCTTCTCGCAATTGCCAATGGCTATCAAGTGGTAGGGAGACTCTGGTAACCAGAGGAACAGTCCCGTAAGTACCAAGCAGATCGCCAGGCAAATGGCGGACGAGATCTCCATGTCCAAAAATGCTCCCATTATGGACATTAGGAGGTTGCCCGCCGACATGCCGCACATCCCCAAGAACATGAGCATTCCGCGTATTTTCGGGTGCGCAACTTCACCCAGGTAGATGGGGAAGTTGGAGTAGGACATGCCCATTCCGATTCCGCCGCACAGTCGCGCGATGTACAGCCATTCCACTCGGTTCGCCACCATGGTGAAGATCCAGGTAAGCGCCATCGGGAGACTGGTGATGAGGATGCTGGTTTTGCAGCCGAGATAATTCACGCAAACTGCCCCAACGATCGCTCCTAACAACCTGCCCAAATTCAACAGTGATACCACCCAGGAAGCCTCGTCGAAAGTGATCACCAACGGGGAATCCCTCGCTGTCAGCTTTGCCACGTAAGGCGAGCTCCATCCAGCCGATAGTCCTATCTGATTCAGCAGCAGCGTTACTAAACAGACACAATTTCTGCATGCACAATCTCGAATCTATCGCACCATCTTAATTCCACGATATAGAACCAATGTTCTCTTATTCATTATTATATATAGAGCGTGTACGCAGGATCTCCTTAGGTATATGCATGTGTAGGTATAACACCCTATCTTACCACCAAATCCAGCGACAAACTGAGGCCAAAGGTTCCTCTTCTTCGGCTCCTCCGACTTTTCCATCCTCTCCTCCGCCATGATTCCTCCGCGACGGCCAGCTACCGACTGCCGAATGCTCGTTCGCCAGCTGCCAGCTCCCAATCTGAAGAAATTCAGCGGAGAATTAGCTAATACCGGATTGCTCGCTGTAGCACCCCGTTGGGCCCGTTGTCTCGCTGTATTTTCATTTGATAACGCGATATCTTGCAAACTCACTATCAGCTGCTAGTGCAATCTCTTCTTAGTTCCAATGACAGAAAAATAGCCTGTTTTTCGTATGACTCGCGAGAAGCGTCGCGACTCGCGCGTCTCTTTGCTGAGCTAGTGCAATTCTAATCACTGCATCGTAATCGAAACGTTCCAAGCGCGTCAACCGTCATAAATTCACTCGAGACGATCGAAACCTACGCTTCGCTATTCCATTAGCTATATATATATATATATACAGTTGGATCTTCCACACCAATTTCTCTTTAGGAACAATTTCACTGTACGTGCATCGATCGATGCGAATTGCAATTTTCTTTGCGTTCCTTTCGACCACACATGATGTTTTTCCCAAGATGTTACAGCTTCCTATATATATACATATACATACATACACCGAGACTGAAAGCATTTATCGTGGCAATAACGCGATAAACACTAGAGAGGACAATGCTGTCACGGGAAAGCCTCGTTTACAGCTTAATTAATCCATTTTAATTTATAAAGCGCGATAAGCGGCTGCCATACTGTCGTTCGTGAATTAATGTCAAGTTTAGGTTCAAATATATTAGCCACACTGCGCGAGATGTCTCGTTGTTGAACCGATCGATAAAATCCTCTTGCCAAGATATCCTGTAAAATACAAAACAAGTCAATAACAATAGCAGTACCAAACACCACTTTACAGAGTAAATAAACTTATTCGACAGTATCTGACCTTGGTTGAAATAAGCGAGGCACGAGTAAATAATGAACTGATGCGTAATGATTGTGTAATAATTCTAAGAAAACTGATAGTGCGAAGGTTCTTTGTCAAAAATAATATTGTATCAAATACTCTGGGACCACGCCACTAAAATCGTCTAAAAGAGTCTGAAAACGCTTGTTAAAGGCAATGGCGGTGGGGGATGACTATAAATCATCGATAATCGTATCAGTGGCTGCAATGAGGATAGAACGTTGAGGAGTCACCGTGTGCCACGAAGAAACCAATGGAATGGTAAATTGACATTTCCAGCTGACTTATTTCTTACTTGGCAATCGTGTTTACTTTTTTTTCGGTATATAACTATATTACAATACAAAGCCAAACATAACACAGACTTGGTATTACTGATGATGCAATATCATCGTAGAGCCGTCCAACACTGCTACACTATACTCGATATACATACTGTGTCATTCGGTATCATGATAAACACATCTGCTTCGATTCAATTATACGATTCCCTATAGGGTTGGCAACCTAATTTGCACGTCATCCGGCGTGACGGCCAGAGCAGCTCGAAGACCACGAGCTGAGTGGCAATCGAGAGTGGTGGCTACGCAGCGCTGGCGGTCCTGAACCGAACGCCTGAACTCTGCCCTCCCTCCCCCCACCCTCCCTCCAACCGTCCAACAGCTGCGGTACTGGCTCTGGCTGGAGCCTGAGCTCCGGAGTGATGGCTCGGCTCGGCGGCTCAGTGCTAGTTGCTACTCGCTACACGGCTGGCGCCACGCGTGCGATACGCTCCAGTGACAGCGTGACCGGTGACCCATCTAGCAATCTCTTCGCAATCTCCCTATCAAATATTAAAGTTTCTGCATTGCTCGCAACTTCCCCCGGGATTTCAAGTAATTGCTCAAACGACCAGCCATCTAGAATCCGACCCAAAGCAATACCAAATAAATTTTATCAAATCCTTTCCAGCGTACCTCTTCGCTTAATCCAATCCCGCTAATCCAGTTAACTCACGCACTTGGCTCTCTTAACTCCTCTTAACTCGCGCGACTGCTCGATTCGATTCGACTTTCACTGTCTCGCTTCTAAATTTCAGTTTCATCGAACCCATGGTTTATTAATTGATTTATTCAATTTCTGACACGAGCAACGAATATTTAATTTTTTGCCATCAATTTTGTATTTATCCTGCCACTTTTCTGTGCCACATCGGAAACCAGTGAATGATGCGAGTCGATGCGATATTTCTGGATAATACTATATGTAAATGCCAATGAATCAATGCACGCAGGGTTGTATACATATATATATATATATATATGTATATGTAGCACAGCGCAGTAGCTTTGTTCGCTTTGCGATCTATGAAAAACGAACTGCGAGAATCGTGCGTCAAGCTGGATGGATTTTGGGAAAAACTAATGATTTCGACTCTGGCAAATGCGAAAGTTTTTAATTATTCCAAAGCCACGAGTGTACGCGAGTCGATTAATATTCGATAAAAATTAATATGCGAGTCGAGACAGACCTGATGATCCAAAAGAAATATATACACAAATAAAAAGAAGATGTAACCGTGACCTAATTTACGGAGTCATTGGACGCTTGGATATAAAAAGCTTGTATTAATAGAAACGAGGGATTAGGAATGTAAGATTAAATTTTAATGGAGAATAAAGATTAGTGTATGTAACAAATTTCATCAGCTTCTATATATGTCAGATTATTAAACGTATCAATAAATAAAACTCGAACGTCTAGAATGATTAGAAGAAATTTTTGTAAAGTCTAATCCACAATGTTTTCGTCTAAATGTTTATTCACAAAATTGCTTAAAAATGAGAATTTTTAAAAACTGATCAATATGTCTCGAGCCTCGTATTTATTTATAAAAGTTTTCTAAAAATATGTCGTTAGGGTCCTTTCTACACCTTGAAGAAATTAATACGTTCATTGGTAAGTAGAATGAGGTTACTGCAGCCCACGAAATGGTAGAGAAATTTTCAGACTTGGATTTTTTCTCTTCTCACGAATCGCGGTTATCTTTGTCACTGGAGTCAAGTTTTCTTTGTCGAAAGAGGATCTCCGGCCTCAACATGGGATAATAGCTTTCGAATAAGCGTACAGTCTTGGAACTCTCGCCCCCTCACCCTCTCACCCTACAAACCTTTTCCTTTCTACCTCGAATCTACCCCCTCTATTTCGATCCTCTTGAGCAAGAAGAGTGAGTGCACTATAGACAGGTCGTATTATCCATAGTATATGCTAGAAATTTATTGCTTAAAAGAGGAGAGAGAGAGAGAGAGAGAGAGAAAGCGGCGTGGCGCTAGTGGACCGTTCGAAGACGCATCATCGTAAACTTGGCTTCTTTCATCTTTTAAAACTGAATGCGTTAAAAATGGTAAAGAGACGAGGAGAAAAACGAAGATGGGGTATACATTGAAGGTATAAGGGAAGTTGCTATCGTGTCAGCTTTTATAATCAGCACATTTCTCATTTCCTCGAGTTAGCGTAACCCCACGCAACTTTCTTCCAACGCTAACCACTTAAGAATTTTATTACCTCGAAATTTACTATAAAAATGTGTATTTTATTTATCGGTCCCTGCAATTCTTCTTGAAAAGAGAGTTTACGTTTTGCAATTGAATCTTTAAAGTAGCGTACGTGTATAGGACAGTATTAGGAAATGAAAGCTAAAAAATGATAGAAAATAAAGGAACTCGGCTCCTAAAATAAGGTACAATGTGGAAAAGGTAATCGTTTTCTTCGAGCTCCTGTGTGTGCTGTAGTATATAAAAATTTAGTAGAGAAAGCAGAAAGTTGGCTGAAATGTAACCGAATCAGTTTTCCCAAGTATAAATACGGTCGTGCAGTCCTATATCTAGTACAGAATATATAATAATCAAATTATGGTTTTTTAAAAAACAGTAATATAAAACTATCTTTTACAATTTATTGATTTCGAATAAAATACAAAATTGTATTATCTAATTCCTACTTTATTAATTTACCTGCATCAGATGTGTGAAAAGTTGTATATTCGCATATTTAAACACATAAAAACAATTTTTAAACGTGTCCTGTATTTGCATAAGAATTCGCTGTTTGCAACGGAAAATCTAAAAGAAGCGGTTGAACCAAAAATTGACCGACGACTTTGGTCAAGGTTTAATTGGAAGGGATTATCAAGATGTATTTAGGCTATATTATACGTGAATCGAGGGAGGAGGGGAGTTTGGACGTGGAGTCTGGTGGGGAGGGTAGGAGTCTGCGGAAGAGGGTAGGGGGTAGCACAGGAGAGGCTAGGGGTGGAAAAAGGGGCGATTCCGGCAGTCAGCAGGTTAGAGCCGCCCGGTGCGGGTGTTCCTTCAGGTGCTCTCGATCCGCGCAGCGACTATTCGAATCTTCGATGCGTGACCTCCGACCTTGCTAAAAAACCACTACGAAGCTCCAATCACGATTTGCAAGGTATACGGATCGAGTCTCGACGGAACATCGAAAACTTGGAGCATTTTCAATTTGACAACCCCTGCACGATCAACATTCCTATATATATATATATATATATATATATATATATATACCACATTTCTAAGAACCAAGCGATCACGAGTATTCGTGCATAAGTGTGTATACAAAATGTGTGCATGCGCGTGTGCGCTCTGATCGCGTAGTGCGTCTCGAGATTGGAAATTATTAGCAATAAAGGTGTCGACGTGAATTTCACGGGTGGGAAACTCGAACGTTCCGATATCAGAGCGAAATCGCGTGCTAACTGCATCAATCAGAGTCACACGTGCTGTATCGATTGGTCGTTCGACGCAGCGGATACGCTCGCTCGAATCCGCAAAGTGTGCGTGTGTACGTGCAGGAATTAAAGGTTCAATCGAGCAGTTGGAAAATTCGAATTTTACGAACATCTTCAGTCTCAACTATTCCTATGTATATAACTTTATGAATTTTCCTTCCACGTGTTTGCCTCGGTTCGCCTTCGACTGGTTCGTGTACAAAGTTAAAAAATTCTTGGAAGAACATAGCACCTCGTTATTTTCCGAGTTACAAGATCGACCTTTGAACTCATCGCTCGAATCACCCATGCAGTAGCTATATATACCGAAAGAGTACCCAGCTACCATGGTATAATTGGGATTTAATTGGATGCTGCTTACGAACTTTCCATCGACGACGCGACGCAGTGACGTAATTTCCGTCGAAGCGAGATAATCGACCCTCCTGATTGTCAAAATCTCCCGAAAAATGTCGCAGATTTTTTTCATACACAGTTTAGTGACAATCGCGTGTTCGGAGGACTGCAGAATTGCGGACTGTCGCGGTAAAGCGGAACGCGAGACGATCGAGAGCACTCGACTCGGTGCTCGTCGTAATTCTTCAAATTGTGCGTTTTGCAGTGTCCAGAGTTCAGTTGGTTCGATTGGTCCAGTTTGCGTCACGATTCCTCGACACGAGTGAGAAAGTTGAGCGAAAATTTAAGCGGACAAGTTTGGACGTTGGGATGTGGGTTGAGTCAGTTAGGTATATATATATATATATGTGTGTGTGTATGAAAAGGAGGAAAGTTGTGGGATTTGCATAAATCGATGCATGGATGGATAAATTTATGGCAGTGCGACGTATTTTGGAGGAAAAAAGTGATTGGATAATATATAGGAGGGCAAAATCTCATCCGACAACGCTCTTGGAATTTAACGGTTAGTGCGGAAAAGGCGGGAAATCCTCTTCAAGTTCAATGTTGAGTGGCAAAATTGTTTTTGCTCGTGGATGCACGTTAAACGGGTTCGTGGAGCGATCGAGCGAGGTTGAGAGTGGAAAATTTATCATTGTGCGATTCGAGTGTATCGAGTTGGTCGGTGGATGAAGAAAGGTTCGATGTGAAGGTTGATGACGTAGTTATTGCTGGATAAGCGAACGATCTTAAACATCGAGCGTATATAGGGAGTTTTTGCAAAATTGTGCAAACGAGCTAATTTTGTTGTTATACTCGTTCGACACTCGTGGAGACCAGTCGTCTGGCTCTCCTCTCGCATCTTACCCTCAAACGACGCAATTTTGACTCGGTCCGAAATATTCGATCACCACAAACCTTGCAATTTATCACGAGTGATTTAACCTCGGATTTAACCCTTGGAGCTCGAATGGAAAAAGTTTGCAGACTCTCCATTTTTCATTTCTTCGAGCACGAATAATTTCCCAATGACGAAAGATTCGGTTTTCTAATTGAATCTAACGAAACGAATGAATCAACTTCTCCGAATAATAATAATGCTATCCTATAGGTAATTTAGAAACCCAGCGCGCTATTATCCTAGGCTTCCCTGCCACGTCGTGGTTCTGGCTGAACTTTGAAGGAGGAAAAAGTGTGGGTTGCTGCTTTTAATAAATTGGTGAATATTCCAAATGATTTGCAAACTTTGAAAGTTTGTCTCGAACCCTGCCAGGGTAATATATTAATTTCTTTGGAGCTGTTGAATAATCGTCGCTTATTTAACTAAGAATACGGTAGTTATATATATATATATATATATATATATATATCCAGAGGAGCTAGGCCATTTGCACGGATGCTGAAGCGACACGGTCAATTAGAGAGACGAGAAGAATTTATTACTGTTCAGCAGGGGACTCGGGATCTGGATAAAGGGCAAGTACGCGAGCACTTTGTTGCCAGCGCGAAAGAAGGCCGGGATTAAAAGCCAAGGGCCTTGCTGAGTTTTTTTACTCGTCGCTTTAGTGCTCTTAACCCCCGAGAACACCGAATGTAACGTTTTACAGTTTATAATAGTGGCGAGTGACGATTAAAAGTGCAACAGTTGAAACGTCACGGTTAATTAAGGCGACGTGGAGAATTTATTACTGTTCAGGGGATCTGGATAAAGGGCGAGTGGCGCACTTTGCCAGGGCGAAGGGCGTGCGTTTGCTCGTTGCCTCTCTCTACTTTTGGACCCTGAAGACCGAGCACAGATGCGTAACGTTTAACGGTTTATGACAGTGGAAATTGACACGTTTACCAAGCGAGTTTATCGCTCTTCGGGGGATCTCGATAAAGGTCGAGTATGTGCACTTTGCTGTCATGATCGAGTAATGTAGATTTTCAAGGTCACTTTTTGAGAAAACATGCAATTAATGAGTCGATCGATCATCGATTTTAAAGTGATTTTTATAATAATGATTTTGAAGAGTGCTTGTTAATTGCAAAGTATCAACGATTATTTCACACAACTACTCGTTCAGTGATATCTTACCCTCGACATTTCAATATACTTCTCTGCACTTAATTGTATTTCATTGAAAAAATTGCAATAATCAATGATGAGTGTTGGAAGGAATTTATAAATAACATAGTTTTTCTTTCAAAATTCCTCAGCACCAAAGGAAAAAATTATTGTTCATGTAGTAGTAAGAAAATAGCTGAATCCGTCAAGCGATATTTCACGCGACGATTAAAACTCAAAACAGCTGACTGATTGGAAAAGTGAGAATTTGTCCTACTCGAGACTCCAGGTTGAATAACGACACGCGTCTAACGACCGTGGTGCGAACTGCGATGCTCGACTTGGCACTGTCTCTGTCAAGGGTTTACTCGAGCAGATTTGCTCGACTCAATCTTGTTTCCTTTCCAATAATTAAGCAGAGGCAAGTAGCGGAAGGTTAAAAATCCGATAGAACGAAAATGATCGATTCAAAGGTGCGAGAAAAGCTGAAATTAGCTAGGAAAATTCTAGCAAGAACGAACCAATCGAATCTCTGAAAATGTCCTCTGCTGGATGCCAACGACTAATCGAACAAACCAAACTACGTCACCTTCGTGCTTATCCTTATTTCGCCAAAAATTAATCGACTTTCTTATCGAGGTTAAAAATAACCCAAAATATGCTCGAAATAAAATTTCAATCTTGTATTAGTTCAATGACCTATTTTCATCCTAAAATTTTAAACTGTAGAATCTGTAATTAATAACGAAGCTACATTGACAATTTGAAAAACATATATATATATATATATATATATATATATATAAAGAAAGAAAGTGTAAGAGAAAGAATGTCAGAGTCGTTCCGGAATGTTAGATCGAGCGGAGGCCACGTAACGCGGGCTAAGGACATTTTCGAGTGGAGAAGACATGGCGAATAAGGTTAATGGAGGCGGCCCGGGTCCGTAGGTCCGTATTACGCGAGCTTGTGTGCGAGTGCATCGAGGGAACAGCTGGAGACGTGGGTTTTCCGTAGCGGAACTTGGAAACTGATCGGCCGAGCTCGTCTCGTCTCGTCTCGTCTCGTCTCGCGAAATGTTTCCGGCGGATTTTGTCGGTGCACCGGAAGTTACGAGTCGACGGCCAGACTGGGAGGGCAACGGCTAAAACCGCCTAACGAGCTGAACGCAAGACAGAAGAGGGAAGAGGCGTTAATTAGGAAAATGTACGCGCACGTGCACGCTGACAACGGCATCTGCTGTTATCTGCCCACTGTCCTCTATCTAGAACGATATCGTAAGTTCTCTCAAATATTCTCTTTTTTTCTCGTGCGTTCTTACCTCTGCTGGAAGATGTTGAGCATCCAATATGTATACAGTACACATATATTTAACATAGAGAAGCATTGATTTTCAGCTCTCTTATTCGCGTAACGATAGACATTCAACATTGGCGTACAAATGTCGTGAATATAAGATTTCGGCTTATGGCCGTGAAAACCGTGGCACTGCGCTGTTTATGAAAAGCTTTTATGCGAATTACATTTTTTAACGGAGGAAAATGGAAGGAAAAATGTTGCATGGCAAAATATTTTCGACAAATTTATCGGCCTTCGTGATATGCGCTGCAGCAGGGGATATGAGTTGTAATATATATATATGTATATCAATATGTGTATATTATTGTAGTAAGGCGCGTATAACGCATCGCACACGCACGTTTGTATCTGCAATACTATTAATTAGCACCGTCCTTGGTAATTATATCGATGTTATCACTCATTCGCGGAGCTTAATTAGATATTAATTAAAACGAGAAAGCCCGATTAATGCCAAGAACCTGACCGAATTAGTATGTTGCTTTGAGCGTGCTATAAGGATTATTCAAAGCTGTTAGCGCGTTATTGAAAACATAATGGCCATTAGCAATGCTCGCAGTCACCGTGATTTATGCTGGACTCTGCAGTGTTGGCTGAAACGTTAATCGACTGCTTTTTTGTACGACGAGTTTTTGGAGAAGAGCGTACCTGTACATATCCCCCCCCCCCCTCCCCTTGTGTTTATATACCTCTATACATAGGAATGCAACCGTGTGCTACCAACAGGATATTATTATTATTTATTTGTAGAGAGATGTGTCTGCGTCATAACAAAAATAAATTAATATTTTATTTCTTAAGGAATAGTATAAATAAGAAATATTTAAAAATTTAGCTCG
This sequence comes from Prorops nasuta, assembly GCF_024137725.1. Taxonomy (NCBI): domain Eukaryota; kingdom Metazoa; phylum Arthropoda; class Insecta; order Hymenoptera; family Bethylidae; genus Prorops; species Prorops nasuta. The sequence continues at coordinate 11,495,574 of NW_027116801.1, read as the reverse complement.
TTGATCAAAGCAGAATATATATATATATATATATATGTCGGAGATGATAGGTTGAGAAGTGACTGGTTGGGGGAATTTAGTGGGAGGTAGTTGGGCTATGGTGGAGATAACAGTAATATGTTGAGAACGAGTGAGCGTTAGTTTCAACGAGATGTAAACAAATCGGAGTTAGTAATGTAAAGTGGGATAGTAAATAAACAAGATGTGGAGGGGAAGGCGGAAGTATGATGCGGAGTAAATTAAGTGACAGTTTCACGGTGGGAACCGGAAAAGACGGAAGTATTCGGGCGGCGGTTAGAAAAATTTAAGTGTTCTCCGATATATATATATAGCTATGCATGTGCGCAGTCTTTCACCACTAGTTATATATTATACTCTGCTTTGTAAGTCGAGATTTTAATCGAGTGCGATTTTTCAAGTTTTATCGATGAGGAAGAGAGGCGAGAGATTTTGGACGTAGCATCGAAGGATAGAAAGAAAAATGTGCAATTTTAATAAATCTGTAGAGAGTAAAATACAATAGTCAGTATATTTTGTAATTTTGTTATAAATAATTAAATTGCATAGTTGTATTGTGTATATCATTATTATATTAAGTTAAATGGATGTAGAGAATTAATAATGATATTGCAATTCTATTATAAAGCATAAAATGTTTCTCTCTAGCGAGTGTTATTTTTTTAAATATTTAATTTTGTAATTTAATTAATATAGTGACACGTGCGGAATGAGAGCAAGAGTCTTATTCTTTCTTGCCTTCTCGTGTTCTCATTCTTGCTTTTACAGCTCGAATCTCGTTATTCGATAAATTAAAAATTGTAAACACGATGGAAACAAAATTATTAAAGTTTTTTACTTTTAATTTTTTTTAGGAATTTATCATTAAAATATTGACTATTTTTATTTTACTTTGTTTATATGAATAAAAAGGGTGGGGGGATTGGGCAGGCTTTATTTAGACTTCCGCATTAATAACAACGTTAAATTAATATTTTCCTACGAAGAGGAGACATTATAAAAAAATTATCCAAAACCGGTTAGCTCATCATTGAGAACAGTATAGCTATGTGCAAATTCATCAATAATTATATTATATTCTGCTTTGTAAGTTGAGGCGTTAATCAAGTGTGATTTTTAAAGTTTTATCGATAAAAAGAGGGGAAAGAGGGAGGGGGGGGGGAATTGAGCACTTTGCGCTCTCTATTGAGAGATAAGAAGGGTCCGATACTTTAGAATATACTGCACAAACGGTCCAGAAAAATAGAACAACAAATATTTTTAAAAAAGTCAATGAAACTTTCTGCATTATAAAGAGTCAATAATTAATACTTTATGCTTTGAAAGAAATATTCTAAAAATTGTATAGTCAAAGTATATAGCCACCGTATTATTGAAAATTGACAATAATCATTATACTAATACGTACAGTCACCACCAGTTATACTATAATCTGCTTTGTAAGCTAACACGTTAATGGAGTGTGATTTTTCCAATTGTAACGGATATATACTGCGTGTTTGAATAATTTGTACAAATTTTAAACATGACATACATATAGAAAGAATTTCTAAAAGGAAAACTCGTACAAAAAATCTACCATGAATAATAAGTGATTATAATTTAAAAATTCTTGAAAATAAAAGATTGCAATGATTAGTTAATCAAATAGTCTATTAATGTCTATAGTTAGATATCACTGAAGCAACGTCATAAGATTGTTCAATCGTCTTGCAGCAAACAGCAAATCAGAAATCGTAATTTTTATAACTATAAAATTTCACCAATTTTCCTCCTTAAAATTCGATCACCTTGCTAAAATTTTCGTGTTAACACCAATTAATCTCACAGCCAGTGTAGACACGAAACGGTTTTCGCGCAGTAGGGAACAAAGCTCATTTAGGGAGAAGCAGAAAAATAACGAAAAATTTTTGCATAATAAACAATTAATTCATTATAACTTCAATCGGGAACCGACCACGCGTAACCGAATCATCGCTGATCGAATCACTTTTGCAACCAAGAAAACTTTCAATCGATTCTGACTGTTCAAAATATAATCGTAATAATTATTATTAAAGCATGTTTAAAAATATCCATCCAACAACTTTATTGATTAGAAATTGCGATATAATCTATAAAACCATAATGAAATCTCCGGAAGTTTGTAGGGAAGTTCCCTACGCTATTATCATTCGAGTGGCTGCGATAATGACTATAACGATTCTCGTGAGATTATTATCGATAATTATCTAAAATTTCATTGTCGTTGTTTTCCTTATATGAATGAACACGTGTCGGTCTATCGATCACTGCGATTATTTTTTTCCTTTAACGGGATCCCTCACGCGAGCTTCACCGACAGTACAAGTCAATAAACAATTCGTTTAATAAAATTCAAATGCGAGGCAAATTGAACAATCGCGCCTTTGTAGGACAATGTGCCAGTCCTAACGAGTGAAACGAACTTAAAATCACTCAAATTAGTTGAAAAATAACGCTGTACCATTGTGCCGCGTTCTTGAAGAGAGGTTACTTTTGGTTATTTCCACTTCAAGAACCCGGGACAGTGGTACAGCGTTATTCTTCATCCGATTTGAGTTTTTTTAAGCTGGATTGACTCGTTAGAATTGGCACCTTGTCATAAAGAAGCCCGTTTTTGCAATTTGGTTCGCATTTGACTTTTATTAAACGAAATGTTTATTGACTTGTACTGTCTGTAAAGCACGCGTGAGGGATCCCGTTAATCCTTCCATATAGTAATAGCGTTATACACAGTTATTGATAAGAAACCTAACTATCTTTTACCGTTTATATCAATTTGAACTAATCCAAGATGATCGACTCGTCTCTCGCAACTGACCGTTACTCGCACGAACCACGCACGTATCGAAGCACGTGCTACTGCTATTTTTGATCCATAGCCAAACAAATACCTATTTCTAGAAACTGCGCTTGGTCAATGGTTATGCTATATATATATGTCTGATTTATTCTCCACTGAAATTCCGTGCCAAAGGGCATTAAAATACAAAGGTCGACGGAGATGCTTTTCGAGAACTTGGACTCATTGAGATTCTGCAAAATTCACTATTCACTCGTTGGTGGAAAACTTCATTTTCTTCGCAATCGGATAGTTGATCGAATTAAAGTAGTTAGGAAAATTTCTTCCTCGTAATATAATTATAACAAGCCAGTTAATTAAATGAATAAAATTCATCAAAATATTCTATACGTATAATTGAGGTTAAGGTGTAAATCTCTGAAAAATCTGCAAGGTTTATCCTTATATTGTTATACGTACCGAATTATTCTCCGAGTATATATAATTACCGTCGAATGTTTTCATTGGGTGTTATATATATTTTCAGTGTGTAATATAATTAATTCTCTTCGCAATTGAATAGTTGATGAAATTAAAGTATTTAAGAAAATTTCTTCCTCGTAATATAATTATAACAAAGTCAGTCAATTAGATGAATAAAATTCATCAAAATATCCTTCTTATATAATCGAGGTTAATGTGTAAATCTCTGAAAAATTTGCAAGGTTTATCTTTACATTGTTACGTATCGAATTATTCCGAGTGTATATAATTTCTATCGAATGTTTTTATTGGGTGTTATATATATTCTAAGCGTGTAACGTAAAAGCGGAGTGTGTTGCTGTATCGCAGCTAATTCGAGGAAAGACACGTAGTGTCTGGGATGTTTTTGCAAGGACAAGAATCGGAGGGTATACTCCGCGCATGGATGTTTGCGTCGGTGTACGCGTCGGCGTCGTTGCGTCAGGGTTATTGCAGTTGCAGGGGCTCGTGATGTAACCGCTTGCTTGCCTCTGCTGGAGGCTGCATCATGCAGCTCGAAGTCGAAGCTGCTGGTGCCTGGCTGGTAAGCCGATCGAGTGCCGCGCCGACGCGACCAAATACACCGGACCAACCGGAAACAGCTGGAGTATAGCGACGACTGTCGCACGTACGCAGAGTACAGAGATCAAATCTTTGCACCTCCCACTACAAACTTATTTTATCATTTCAGAATGATCTCGAAATCACATTTATTTATCTTATAAATTTTAATCGTTGTTAATTATGTCAACTTTTTAGTTTTATATATTGAACAAATTTTTCCAAGTAGTAAAAACCACTTTTCACTATGACAATGAAACTTTGTTGAGCCAGCGAAGAGATTCATCGAATTTTGTTCCTTGTTGAGATGAAAGAGTGTTCATTGGTCGAAATATTTTTTGTTGGTGTAATGAAGAAAGTTTCGCGTTGATTTTGCTAAAATTACACGGTTCGATGCTGATCTACTGGAACTTGGAACCGAATGAAGAAACGTTGCTTTTATTTGAATTATCTCAGTTTTTCAATTGGAATCGCAAAAGTTCCACGTTGGTTTTTCTAAAATTATATGTTCCAATGCTGATCTACCGGAACTTGGAGCTAAATGAAGGAAAAAAGAAGAGAAACGTAAACGCGATTTAATGTTGCGGTTCTCGCAGAGCGAAGATTGCAGCTCGGAGGAAGAAGAAGGAGAAGGAGAGCTGAGCGTAGAACCAAGTTCGATTTATCTTATAAAGATGGTCAGGAGTGGGCGGAGGAGAAATTGCGGAAGAAGCGAGGGCAATAAATATTCTCGCGACAGTCGATAGATCGGTGTTAAGTCTTCGTTTCTGCCCAGTTATTTTCACTTTTTACTCCAACCCCTTTCCCGCATTTCAATACAATCGCTCCAATATCATTCTGTGTGAAAGGAAATAAAAATATTCGCTCGAATATAGCACGATTGATTTTCCGCGGTTCGGCGATTATTATTAAATTAATTTTTCGATCGTTCGCTACGTATCATTCATTTATAGCCACATTGTTTAGCTGACCTTGAGTAATTAACGATATAATTGCGATACTATTTCTCTCGACAATAAAATATGAATATTTAAACAAAAAAAAAAAAAAAAAAAGCAGTAAATGAAGTTCTACATCGATTAAAAGTGTGAAAGGTATGGGAGAGGTGGGGTAATTGAGAGACCTCAGTTATTTTCGTGTGTATGACAGAGAAGTCATATTTTTGTCGCGCTCAATCAAAGTCACGGAACGAGTCGTTCGTATACTCGGCACCGGACAAACGTTAATAGCGAGGTTTCGCACATACCGTTCAAGTTAAACGCACTTTTATGTCTTCGTTCTTTTTCCTGTAATTTTTTTCGAATTTTATGTGATTGTATATCTGGTAGCCTCGTATTTATTTAATTATTGACAATAGAAAGGTAGATTCTCTACAAATTAAATAAGGGTTTAACGTACTCGGAACTTCCGATATGATTTCATATTCTTAAATATAAAATGAAACAGTATATTTTTACTTTTTGGGGTAATTGCGAACACTTTCAGTGGGGTAATTACGAACGTTCGCATTTATCCCATGAGAATGTATCTGTTAAAAAGGGAGTGAAGAATTTGGAATGTTTCGAAGATAAAATAAATAAAAGAGAAGAAGTAAACGTTAAAGAAAATAAAATTCTAAAAAACGACAAGGGGAATAAGTACATGTGCATTTATTGCCAGGAAAAGTACGAAAACCTCCTGTTGAAGATTGAATATTGTGTTATAGTTGCGTGTTGCAACTTATGGGCACACGGAAATTGTAGCAGCAGCGAAGCCACATCTAGAGGCCATATATGTGATTTTTGTAAAGTAACTAATACCTATAAATGTCAATTTACACGATGTTCGTATTTACTTCATATCTGTCAGGAAATTGCAAACACCAAAGTTTTGCAATTATGCTAAAAATTTATATTTGTTTTTACGTACGTAATACCAAAGTTTAATTATACGTTATATATAGGACTTACGTATAATTTAAGACACGAAAGATAATTATATATAACTTGTATATATTTATTGATTTATTTAATTTCTCTTCCAAGTGGTCGCAATTCCCCCCCTCATCCCTAAATATATTTTACAAAACTTCTATAACGACACATTAATCGTTTAATATTATTATTATTGTATTTATCAAATTCAACCAACGATGTACTTTTTTAATCTTAGCATGTTGTGTAAAATATTAAACTTGGAGTGATATAACAAATTCTATGAATATCGTACATGAATCCTTATCTCAATTTATTTCTACCAAAATCCTTTCGTCAAAATAATGTTATAATTTTACCATTGCTACAGATATTCAAGTGGAATAAATTGGTGACCGATAAGACTGTACGTACACGATATCCATAAAACAATTTATATATAAGTATCACGAGTACCAAATGACTGCAAAGCAACGAGGCAGAATAATTATTATACTCGCGTAAAGGTGAACGAATCGTGGTACTTTCGTGAACGATATATCGAAGTAACGAGGCCTGCATGATGGAAACGCACACACACACACAGTCAGGGGGGGGGGGGGAGAATCGTTATAACGAAGAAGCTGCGAGCGAAGCGAGATTAGAGAGTCATTTATATGTTACATGTTAAATGTTTTATGGTGGGAGTGCATGCATAAAGCCAAGTTCCCAGATAGTATTAGGCTGAACGATAGAGTGTCGCAGGAGGTAGGCGAATATTCGCGAATACCAGCACGTTCGGGGCTGACGATTTCTGTTAGAAGCGTCGGAACTGGTGGAAGTGTCTCGACAGTAATATCGCGGCAATGGTACATCATCCTACTCCTCTTCTCGCGAGAGAACTGGCGAAACTATGCCAAGTATGGCCGTTTATCTCAGCTTTACAGTCCATCCGACTACATGTCACGTTTCATGAATTATGACATCCCCCCTCCTCCCTAATATTCCAAAAACGTACGATATAGCAAGGTGCTATACACAGGCACACCGTGTAACGGCATATCAGCTCTCTATTCAATTACATACCCTGCAACTCGAATAAATTATATAGCATCAGCAATCTTGTAAGAATTAACTTCGGATTCGGTTTATATTCCACTGAAAATTGACGTAATTTCAACGACCTTCGTATGCATATAGTTTCTTTAATTTAAGGAAATTATGCTCGGTTGGTATAGATTCTTGAAAAATATTTTTGTGCAATTCTGAAGAAATTATAACTGTGATAATTTTAGGAAAATTCTTTAGCTCTTTTGGAACTTCTGAAATTTAGTGTAATTTTGTCAGTGAGGATTTGGAACTATTCGATCTCTGTTACGGTCGGGTGACTCTGGAGCATGGCTATTTTTTGTGGGGTCACGTGGCCACGTGACAATCAAACGAATGTTTAAATTGAATCTTGTTCCTTGGCAGGGACAGTTTGTTCCCTTATTCGTCTCATCTTATTGCTGTTTCGATGAAACGCAAGGTTCTCCTGGTTTCCTTTTAACTCGATATTCTGGAAGGGCGGGTAACTGGGACTCTGTGTTGCGGATCTTTCGTCGAGGCTCAACTCCGTCGGCTATGCAGAAAACTTGAGCTTTTCCAGCTGCAAAGCTCACCAAGCCGTTGGAAACAAGCTTAGGGAGCCACGAAGCTGCCAGACATAGGCGTAACTTTTTTAATAGAACGCACTGCAAAATCTCAAACTGAGCTTTGAAAAAGCTTCCTTCCTCCTCCATTTTTCATTCTATCCTTCTACTATATAAGGTGTATTATTTTTACTCTCGAACTCAAATATAACTTATAAATATTATCGTCCTGTAAAAATTTGTTTCAAACAAGAATTTTGTGTTTTAGAGGAGTTGTAATATCGTTTGGTATCATTAGCTTGAATTTTAGGAATTGTTCGATGATCATGGAAAGGTCAACTTTCATCGTTTTCATGATTCATATTTTTATTGTACTTAATTAGTGTAACTTATTATCTCGGACGATAGTTATTCAAAACACTATTAAAATACCAGTTGAGCCTAATGTACACTCAACCAAAAAGGTACCCAGAATCAATAAAAATGTACGCTGAAACCATAAATTTGGTTATTAAAAGTGACCCTAGAATCGGATTTATGTATTCAACGAACAAGCGTTTATGCTTGGTTTTTGTCCATTATTGCGTTCATGGATACTATTAACACTATTTATACGATTTAGAATTTTTTATTCATCAATATTATAAATGACTTTATGTATATCAAAATTACTATTAAAAGCTTAAGAAAGAGATTTTATGGATATCACAATCAATATTATGTGTCAAAACTATCTCATCAAGGCGTTAATTATAATATAATAATTACAATTATTTATTTGACAGAATGTTTTCTACACACAGCGAAGAACTTACGTAATACCAGTAAAAGTGAATGTTGTGACAATAATAATCAGATTTTATGAGTTTTGTAAATGCATTTATTATTTTAATATACGTTGTTTATAAATATTATAGCTGCAATTATTAAATTAAAGACATTTAACTATTGAAAAAAGTGTTGTATTATCAGAGGAAATGTACCCTGGAAATCCTAAGTGCATTCTCAATTTCTTGTAGTCATTTTATATTCACTTTAAACGGTATTATTTTTATAACATATTACGTAACGTATAGTTTTACATGTTTTGAAACTATGGGATAGTTACACTTACTCTGCATGAAATTCTCTCTCTCTCTCTCTCTCTCTCTCTTACACTTTATATTATTTCTCTCAACTTTGTATAGACTTCCACATATTCGTGTGTAGATTAACACATATTGTTAATGGCATGAAAGGTCCTATACATCACTGTAGCAGAAGTATATAAATTTTTAATTGATTTATATATGTATGTATATAGTCACAACTTACCTTCTGATCGAACTATATTTTTCCTTGAGAAAAAAAAATTTAACTTTGACGGTATTCGAACCTAGGATCTTGTGGTTAAGAATACAGCATTTAGCCCACTCGGCTATTTGCTCCTTTACAAAGTATAGGCTTAGAAATGAACTTTGTATTGAATACCTTCATAAACATATTAATGTATAATATTAAATAATTACTGTTATCTATATAAAAATATATTTATGCTAAGCATAAACGCTGTTAATGAATATCACGTTTAATTTGTAGCTGTTTAATTGTTAATTTTATCAATATAAATGTAAGATATTTTATCCGGTATGAATATTGCGGAGTAATATCAAAAAAGAAAATAGGAGTAAGGAAAAGGATAGGAATTAGACTGTGCAACCAAAATGGAATACACAGATGGGTCAACGGGATCCCTCACGCGTGCTTTACCGACAGTACAAGTCAATAAACATTTCGTTTAATAAAAGTCAAATGCGAACCAAATTGCAAAATCGGGCTTCTTTATGACGAGGTGCCAGACCTAACGATTCCAACAAGCCCAAAAACATTGAAATCGGTTGAGAAATAGAGCCGTACCATTGTCCCGCGTTTCTGAGGTGGACGAAAACCAAAAATTTTTAGGAAGGCAGCTAGGCTTCCGCCCCTCTCGCGGCTCACGCTAACGTGTTCCACCCACTCCAGCATCGAAACTTACTGCGAAGCTTTCCTCATATTTACGCTATTCCCCTATCTGTAGCTATACACATATAAATACCGCTAAAATAATGTCGAGAACATTTCATTTCGCCGATATAATGAAATTGCTAAAAATGCAATTATCATTTTGAAATAAAATTGTAGAAAAGGAGATTTCGTAATGCTTGAAATATAGGGCATACGGCGAAACGCGGGACAATGGTACAGTCGTATTTTTCAACAGAATTTGATGAGACTAGTAATAATTAAATCCATTCTTCATGTAGATTGTCCTAAAGAGCTCGCATTTTCGATAAAGCTTATAGTTTTTCAGCTATGAACGTTTGAAGTTGCACGGCGCACAAATACATATTTCTTCTCTCGCGTAGATCAGCTGTTGCGCACGTCCATCTTCAATCGCTCATAACTGGAAAACTATAAGCTTTATCGAAAATGCGAGCTCTTTAGGACAATCTACATGAAGAACGGCTTTAGTTATGACTAGTCTCATCAAATTCTATTGAGAAATACGCCTGTACCATTGTCCCGCGTTTTGCCGTAATTTCAGGTCTTCAAGCGTCACTGACTCGTTCATTCTGTTATTTATTTCGGAACAAATAAAAGTATGATTGCACATTGAGAAATTACATTAGAAGCTCTCGATAATGTACATGCTGCTATGAGTATTTCTTAATCTTATGAAGCTTGTCGTAGAAGGTGCAATGCAATAAATTTAGAAGGGCAATTTCGCGATTGAAAATAAGACCCACGTACATACATGCTAAACGCTATGTGTGTTTGTTTACAGTACACTCCACGAGTCACTAACACAGTCACACCCGTATGTATGTAGGTCATTGTAGGCCTACTAAGCTGGTTTACATACGCTGGACAAGGCAACAAGCTGCAGAGGGGAAAGGGGAAGCCAAATTTATTTACTCCGAGTACGCATCTTGTTACAGTTTGCATTATAATGACCAAAAGAAGCGTTGCAAAATTATGAAAATATCATAAAAGCGTCTCCCCTTTTCACGCTCTATTCAATGATGTCACCTAAGTTGTTGGTGCATTTTTTTACTTTGCTCGAAAGAAATAGCAGAATGAACGAGTCAGTGACGTTTGAAGACCTGAGATTACGGCAAAACGCAGGACAATGGTACAGGCGTATTTCTCAATAGAATTTGATGAGACTAGTCATAACTAAAGCCGTTCTTCATGTAGATTGTCCTAAAGAGCTCGCATTTTCGATCAAACCTATAGTTTTCCAGTTATGAACGATTGAAGATGGACGTGCGCAACAGCTGATCTACGCGAGAGAAGAAATATGTATTTGTGCGTCGTGCAACTTCAAATGTTCATAGCTGAAAAACTATAAGCTATATCGAAAATGCGAGCTCTTTAGGACAATCTACATGAAGAATGGCTTTAATTATTACTAGTCTCATCAAATTCTGTTGAAAAATACGACTGTACCATTGTCCCGCGTTTCGCCGTATGCCCTATATTTCAAGCATTACGAAATCTCCTTTTCTACAATTTTATTTCAAAATGATAATTGCATTTTTAGCAATTTCATTATATCGGCGAAATGAAATGTTCTCGACATTATTTTAGCGGTATTTATATGTGTATAGCTACAGATAGGGGAATAGCGTAAATATGAGGAAAGCTTCGCAGTAAGTTTCGATGCTGGAGTAGGGGAACACGTTAGCGTGAGCCGCGAGAGGGGCGGAAGCCTAGCTGCCTTCCTAAAAATTTTTGGTTTTCGTCCACCTCAGAAACGCGGGACAATGGTACGGCTCTATTTCTCAACCGATTTCAATGTTTTTGGGCTTGTTGGAATCGTTAGGTCTGGCACCTCGTCATAAAGAAGCCCGATTTTTCGATTTGTTTTGCGATTAAATATTATTAATGTGAATTTTTAAACAATTTTATTTTTTTTTCATTTTTTGGGAAATAAGGCTTTTTTATGACAAGGTGCGAGTCCTAACGGTTCCAACAAGCCCAAAATTATTAAAATTTGTCGAAAAATAACGCTGGACAATTCTCCCTCGTTTTTCGTTCCGTAATGTTGGCTACAGAGGGCTTGAGGGATCCCGTTAACAGTAAAGTTAAGGAACAAGGTCCCAGAGCTGCAGGATACGATAGTGCTAAGAGCACTGAGCAAAATTAAGCAGCTCTGGGATAAGAGCATGGCCCTCGATTCGAATGATATCGAGAGCAAAATTTGGCGCAGCTCGCGAGCTTAAATACAATGGAAGCCAAATTTTTCTAGCGAGAAACGCTACGCGAGGCGGCCATCTGGCGGCGTAGTGCCAAAGTGGGGAGTGTGGAAGACAGACGGAGAGTGCGCTGGAGCGAGACAGCCCGAGAGAAACCCGGACCCCGCTCAGGTAGTAGAGAATATGACCTAATAATAATATGACCTAATAAGATTATCGCCTAAAAACGCTAACTTCACATTGGTGAGAAGGCGGTATTACAAATTATTGATTAAATCGTCTGAATGTCTAAAATCGAGAAGCTGGCAACGTTGGACTGGATGGTTGTCATTTGGTTATGTGTGCGTGAATATCCATGAGTTCTCTTACTCCGAATTTTGAATTTTTGGCGGCGACCGTAATCTTTGACGACGTCGTTTTTAATAGAATTAAATTTTTGTAAAATAAATGTAGACAAAAACGTGTCAACGCATTTCACGATAATTATCGAATATATTATTATTTAATTTAGGAAGATAGAGTTGTCATTTAAATTGAATAGACTAAAATGTTACACATCTTTAAAATACAAGTATCTACAGAGATTCCATGATCATATTTATTCAGGTTTGAGTGTTTTATAACATTCAAACCTGAATAAATATGATCATGGAATCTCTGTAGATACTTGTATTTTAAAGATGTGTAACATTTTAGTCTATTCAATTTAAATGACAACTCTATCTTCCTAAATTAAATAATAATATATTCGATAATTATCGTGAAATGCGTTGACACGTTTTTGTCTACATTTATTTTACAAAAATTTAATTCTATTAAAAACGACGTCGTCAAAGATTACGGTCGCCGCCAAAAATTCAAAATTCGGAGTAAGAGAACTCATGGATATTCACGCACACATAACCAAATGACAACCATCCAGTCCAACGTTGCCAGCTTCTCGATTTTAGACATTCAGACGATTTAATCAATAATTTATAATACCGCCTTCTCACCAATGTGAAGTTAGCGTTTTTAGGCGATAATCTTATTAGGTCATATTCTCTACTACCCCCGCTCACACCAACACACCTCCGATCACCAACAATAATTAAATAACATTTTCTATCTATAAAATTGGGATTTTATGGAGATATTTAATATTTTATTCTTTATAGATATATATACATGTTTTCATAAAATGGTTTCATCAATTACATAAAGAAGTACATATAATCCATAAAATTTACTTAATAATTTTTATTAATATAATTCATTAAGCCTTTTATGAAAACAGGTTCAGTTTTATTTTAAATATAAAATAATTAATTGTATCTATGAAATTACGTTCATGTGGAACATAAACGTTCTTTCATGTTATCCATAAAGTTGATAATGAAGTAATTTTTAAGTATTCGTAATATTCAAAAATCTTTTATGGTAACAATAAAATTTACTCCATAACTGCTGTTAATGCATATTATGTACAAAATTTGGTTGAGTGTATACGAGATATTTGTTTTTGAAACTATACATTGCTGCTTTAGGTCTGGCTGTGAAATATTCTAAGCGATCGCTACGCATTCTCACGCAGATTCGCACGCATATATATTTAATTTCAATTTCAAATATCTCATGAACGACTAGATTAAATGGTACGTTCGTAAAGTGTTTTGAAATGCTGCTATATGCAGGAGTAGCTAGCGGAGAATGTAATAAAAAATGGAAAGTTCTGTTTAAACTAAACTGAAATCAAATATTTTTACAGTTAAACGAATAACTTTTGTAAAATTGGTTAACGATGTTTTTTCAACTATATATATACTTATAATTATATAGTATTGTAATAAACAATACTTTTGAAATTCATAAAATAAGTTTATCAAATAATTATTATGGCGTCAATATTTATAACGATTTATCAGTGTATTACAGAAGAAGCATCTATAGATAAATCACTAATAATCAAATGATAAATAATTGTTCGTTCGCTTCATAAAACATATATATATATATATATATATATATACATATATATATTGTTTACTTAAATTTAATAAACAAGTTTATTATCTCGATGAAAATTTGTATACAGGTAATAAATTCATTTTTCATTTAGTGTATCCTGTAAATAATCTTTCAAGGTCAAACACCTAATCTCATGACTCCTTAAAAATTTAACAATTTTTCCTATAAAATGTAATTTTCAGCAAATATTTTCAGAGTCACATTTTAAAATGATTCACTCTGTATAAAAGATACAATAATCGCCCATCAATGATGATCGAACACAAAAGACTGATCGACATTTGATACAAAAAAACAATCGTTTACCCCCCGATGCGATACATTCTCCTTACGATTCGTATATATAAGAAATGATTTTCATTTTCCGCGTGGAAACACGCTGCGAAGCCCAAGCTCCCGGATTAATCGGGGAGTAATGGCTGGACGCAAAACTTGCAAACAAATTACTCTGCAGTCCTCGCTAAATAATTACTGGATTACCCAGATTCCGGGCTTCCTTGATTAAATTTAATTTATCATCCGCGTGCTTTTTTCGCACACACTCACGAGACTGCTGGTGGCGATCGAGGGAAACAAATTGGCAACTTATTGGCCCTCCGGATAGGGCAACGATTACTATATATATATTTATGGCCAATAGATTTCTCAGCCTCGAGGAAATTCAATGAACAAACACATTCCTTATTCGAGTCTTACCTAAGAAAAAAAAAAGAGCTTGTTTGCTCGTGATGTGTTTGCTCGTTAATCGCAAATGGACCTGATTTACCGAAACCACAAACTATATGTATATACCAATTCCTCCGCATTAGCTTTATAAGTTAACTATATACAGTTAATCTCTATCTTAACAAGGAAGCAACGCGAAATTTGTATCACTGTTGCTTCCCATTTGTTGGACGTGTTAATCGCCACTTGTAACGTTGCTGTAATTGTATCGGTTGAGGTAAGAAGTTAGTTTCTCGTCTGCGCGAGTGAATCACTCGAGGCTTTGGCTCCCCGCGAACTTGATAGTTTCCTGGCTCTCTCCTCTTAATCTTCGAACCAGTCAATTAGCTCTGATGCACAAAACGATTGGACGATGTAAATTTCTTCTTCTTCGATGCTCGTCGAAGGAGACAAATGAGTCGAACCGAGAAGTAACGGATTTCTGTTAATTTGTTTTCAGAGGCTCACAGAGCATTGGAGCTATTGGAGGATTATCATGCAAAGCTGACGAGGCCCCAGGACAAACAGCTCCGATTGGCCATCGAACGAGTTATTAGGATTTTCAAGAGCAGACTCTTTCAGGCTCTGTTAGGTGAGTACACGAGTATTTTTTCTATTGTATAATTATTATAATTTTCTGTTATATTTGTAAGTTAATATTTTGTACATAACAATAGACATTGTTATATAGAGTTAATTGTTAACAAGATGAAAACCAGGTTAACTATATATGTCAATAAGACAATAACGAAGCTAGTGGTTGATACAACATTAATTACACCGAGAATATGTCGTGTTTGTCCGGTGTGTGTCAAACAATGTATCGTGTACTGAGGCAACAGATGGGGCTATAAACAAAATTATTTCAAACAGTTCATAATAATATGTACTTGCAACGTTATTGTGCAATCTCTTGATTCTCTTGTGAAATATCGATTTTCTATGAAAAAGCAGTAGTAATGAAGGGTTATAGTCAGACGAAATAGCATATTCCATGCAAATATATTCTTGTCTATATTACGTATATCATATCATATAGTATTTAATAGAACAATGAATAATACTTATCAAGTGCATTTTTTTCAACTGTCAACATTTTTACATCGACCTATAAGCATTATTACTGCTCGTTATTTAATTTTACGTCGTGAGGATGCAGAGAGAAGTTTTCATAAGGGAAAGACGCATCTCGGTGGCCTTGCTTTGAACAATGAATAT